>NW_027510208.1:0-97500 GCF_048772815.1 Callospermophilus lateralis | reverse complement strand
TTGGACTGTGAAGCCATTTGGTCATCCTACACTTTTCGTGGTGTATCTTGCTGATTCACTAGGAGTTTGGTAATACTTCATGAAATACAAAGAGTTCAACTGGGACACAGTGCTGGAGGAAGTTTTGTCACATTTGGTGGGTCAGGTTCTGCAAGAGAATGCACTAACCAGGCTTCTATCCCATATAGCTTGCCCCCTTGACCATAGCAACATTGCCGTGAAACCTCTCCATATAACAACATGCCTTTACATACAAGGTTCTTCTGGCTGCACCATGTCAGTCACAAGCCATTTGGTAGCCAATGCCAGATCCACATGACCCCACCACAGATGATTTATCACACACCTGCACACCAATGCTCTAGGACAACTACTCAGCAGGTTCCAACAAACTGGCATCTCGATTCTACACCATTTTCATGAATCCCAGTCAATCAAGGCACTGTCTGGTACACTCATGATCAATAAAAGGATTACAAATGTTTTCCAGTGACACCTGGTCATGGAAATTTCAAAAATTTATGGGATTTATCTAGCCATTTTTCAAGGATGAAGTTGGATCATTCAGGATCCATCAGAGTGGAGGAAGCTCATTTCAAAGAAAGCTCTGGAGAACTCTCAGAGACAAGGCTTCCCAATGAGTGGCCAAAAGTCACATGAAGCCAATTCCATTGAGGTTTACAATGTAAGGTCCATGTGTGTTTTGACTCTCAACTATGGCTGCCAAGTCTTTCAGAAAAAGATCATGTGATATCCTGGCTGAGCTTCCCAGTGCTCTGTGGAAAGACAACCTGAGCCGAGATCTCAGTTTCCAATGGCTACTCTCATGCATGGACTTCTAAAATCCCATCACAATACATGGCAATACACACAAAAATGTGTGATATCATGTAGGATTCTATATGTGCATATAAAAATATATGTGCTAAATAGGCTACAGAGAAAGGGAGACATTAATTCACATATTTGTTAACTTTAAAAACACATGGAGAACTATTTCAATTAAAATTGACTAGAGTCTAGTAGGGTATGAGTTAGTGTCAGGGATTCCATATTTCGAATGGAAAATTGGAAAATATATCCAATGTTTATGCAAATATGTGCTACACAATAATCTTCCCACTCTCATCCAGAACAATGCCTTGACATTACCTTCGCACCAAGTAAGACACAATTAGAGGAGAAGAGTTAGAAAATCTGTGAATACATATCTGAAATGGAAAATGCTCAGGAGTTCATAACCTTGGAGGTGATATAGGAGTTTCCAAAAGTAAGGGACAGGGTTGATCACCCAACATGATCTTTCATTAAAATTACGAGCCATCTTGCCACAAAGCCATGAAAAGCTAATTTTGGCTTTACTATAAATTACTGCAAATTCTGAACCTGCTTGGAATGCCTGTCCTTGCATTGAACTCACCCATGCCTGGCTCTCTGACCAGAACTCAGCCCTCTCTGAAACTTTAGTGACACCTCATAAATATTTGCCTTCCTTGGCCAGACATTGATCCTCTCTGAGGCTTTAATGGTCCTCATAATTTCTGGTGCTGGGGCCAGCAAAAAAAATAAAAATAAAAAATAAACTACAATTAGTGTGATGCTTGTCAAAGTTCTTTTTCTGTTTCCCATTTGTGAAATTTTATGGGCTATAAATCTGGGCAGTAGGAAACGTGGGTTTGCTGTATTGTTCTCGCCATTTTGAGAGGGAGAGGCAGCCCGGCCGGTTGAAATAATAAGCTTGCCTCAATTTGATTTTACTTGGAGTCAGTGGTCTTTTCTTGCATCCTGACCTTACATTTTGGAGTTCCCCAGTGATATGACCCAACCAGATCACAAGACCAGAATGGTGGGCCTTGGAGTGAGCCTTCGGTCCGGGAAGCACTGCAGTGAACCATCTCACTAAAACTATTAGCAAGCACCTGTAGAGGAGGCCTCCATAGGTAAGTGGCGCCTTTATAACATCTGATATCCGGTTAAGGGAGATCTCTTCTGATGACCGAGAGGTGGCCTGGGGAGGGTCACATATACTTCTGTCAGAGACAGTAACGAGAATCTTTCTGTCCTCTGTTCTGTTCTGTAGGAGATTCCTCTGAAAGGGTAGAGAGGAGCCAATGGGCATGCAGGAGCTCCTACCCCAGAGCTTTAGCATGACGTTGCATTGCTCCTCTGTTTTTCTGTTTCTTTGCTGAGTTTCTGTTTCTTTGTGTTTTGTTCTGTGTTCTATATGTTTTTTGTTTCTTTGTTTTTGTGCGTTTTGTTGTGTGATTTCTGTGGTATAAACTTAAAGATATTTGACGTGAAAATGGGTAATAAAGCAAGTATGCCTGACACTCCTTTAGACTGTGTTTTAAGGAACTGCGATGTAATTTACTCCCATTTGTTAAGCAGGAGGAGAGAAGCCCCTAGCTGGCTGCCTGAAGCACACCCACTGCAGAGGGCAATGCCTGCTGGGGACCTAAGAACTGAGTATCTCCCAGGTTAACAAGTGAAACTCCTTTAAAACTCCTTGTCCCTCCAGATCAAGAGAGTCACAACCTTTGGGCAAAGTCCCCTGTGTTTCTCCTTTGTTAGCAATGCAGTAAACCTCCCAATTTCTTTTTCACAAAACCTGTCATTATGATTAAATTTGAATTAATTGGCTTCAAGGAAAGGAACTGAAATTTAAGTGACAAATTTTGATACCCCCCCTGACCCCAGAACTTTTAGAGAGCTGACTACTGAAATGTTAGGCAATGGAGCATGCTTGGGGTGGAACCCAGCCAAAGGAGTTAATCCTCTAAGTAAAAGACGGGACAGAGGGACTCCCAGCAGCTGCCAAAGCCCTGTTGCTTCAAGGAATTCCCTCCTTCCTTCCCTGCAATGTAAGGATTATGCCACCTCTGTCTTCTTAAAAAAGAGGGGAAAAAAGGGGGGGCACTAAATGCAGTAAAGTCACCATGGAGACCCTTGATATTACATTTCTTGTTGCCCCTCTGTGAAAACATCTGATCCCTTTGTGGGGACATCTATTGTGCCACTGGTGTAGGAGATTTTTCTCTTATTTGCTCTATTTTAAAGGCTTCTGTCCTGTCAGCCACAGTCTGGAGTTCCTTTCTGTCTGTCTTGTGTCTTTGTTTCTGGCCCCTTAAGACATGTGCAATAATGTGTTGATATTATAAATTGCTTCTTGGGAATGATCTTAGCTGAATGTGTGTCTAAATGATGCAGTTTTATTGTAATAATCTGGTATATGAATGGGTTTTTGAAGCATTGCACAATCTTGCAGTGAAAAGTCGGGTTTAGGTAATTGTTTAGTTTATGATTTAAGATAATTCATGCCAGAGAACTTAAATACTTAAGATGGAAAACTAAAGAACTCTACTTCCAAGTCAGCAAGTAACTTGCCAAACATTCAGTATTTTTTTCACCAATTTTTAATTGGGTAGCCTGGGAAAATGTCACAGTGTGTACCAGTGCATTAATTTGGACAAGGATAGTAAATCATCGTATGGTATCTTTTGACAAAACAAGATGTAAAGAGATAAAATTTTGTGAATTGTATCTTAAAATTGTATCATAATTTTCAACATCCGAACCTGAAAATTATGGTTAAAATGCCTTAGGCCTGAAGTGTCTGCTCAGAATAGCAGTTTTTCCCTGCTCCTTCCAGACCTCATCTGAGACTTATGTTGAAATGCAAATGAAAGAAGCCTGCAAGCTCAGTAAGAGACTGTTCTGTGGTCTAAGGTGGAAAAAAGTTTAATTGTATGGTATTTACTAATTACTGCCCAGTCATTTTTTCTAGGACTCTTATTTTTTTTTCCTTAGAATCTGAATTGTTTTTTTTTTTTTTTTTTTTGAGCTCATGATTTTGACTCTAAAGACCTAGGTTAATATTTTTCGGATCAGTAATATCTTTGACAAACAGTGGAGTTTTTGAAATGTTGCATGGAGATTTCACCTGTGAAAAGCTACAAGGCCTTTACTATTATTATGTGTGCACACTTTTGTTATGTGTTGTATGTCTATATTTACATATATCCGTATATCATATATATGATATACAAATTAACATATATAAGGAGCGCTCATAAAAAAAAGGAACGCTCATAAAAACAAATTTTAAAAGTGGATCCAAAGATCTTTAATTCACGTGAATTAAATGGTTCACTTTAAATTGGATAAACAGATAACAATAAATGTCTTTAAATTTAAGCTTACAAGTTTTTACAGGTGTTCAAAAATCTAATAAAATATTAATGTCTACAAAACGTCTAATATGCCTTTATTCTAGGACTTTTCCTTCAACAAAAAAAATGGTTTACACTGTTCAATACATTTGTCTAATATTTTGATAAATAAGTAAAGTAAATTTTATATGGGATTACTCATTCATGAGTACTTTTGTTTGATACCTGATTGATTTACTAAGGTCTGTATAAGTTTGTACTAGAGTCTGTATCAGATTGTAAAAATCAGTCATGTGTTAAAGAGACAAAAATTTCTGAAAACATAAGTTTACCCATATATTGTGTTTAATAAGTTTTATTTTTAATAGAGAAAGCAACCATAAAAATTAAACAACTGATTAAATAAGAACTGTTATTTTAGAGAACTGTACTGCCATTTCTTTAAAGCTAAACTTGGTTAATTGAGAAATATCAATGTAATTGTGATGCTAACAGTGTGCTCATATCTTCCAGGTATACAAGCCTGTAAGGTAGAAACTTTAAAAGAGCATTATATCAAGCTGGTGTTCTGAACTTGTATGGTAAAAAAATATATTGGGGATTTATTTACCTGTTATCAATGAGATATGTAAAGTTTTATATTACTTTTTACATTGGGAAACAATTTAAATGTATTTTTAAGTTAATGAGAGCCTAATCTATTTAAAGGTTAAAAACTTTCAGCCTTTCTTTAATTTATGTTTTAAATGGTATATCATATTGTGTTGGCTAATGTTCATGTGAACTCAAACAATTTAGGTAAACATTGTAAAATTATATTTAAAAAAAAAGATCAGCTTTAGAACTAAAACACTTAAGATTCATAAAGAACCCTGCCTTAACTGAGATAAGGCTCTGTGTCGCATCTTACTGCATGTGAGAATGAGTACAAAAGCAGTAGGTCATATTTTATTTCATTTAAAGTTATGTTCAAAAGTTTCTTTTTCTTTTTTTTTTTCTGTCGAGATTACTAGGATCTCAAACAGGTGATATAATGTATAACTCAGCCAAAAAATTCAGGGTAGCTATTACACAAACAAAGTATTTTTACACTTTTTAAAAAATTTTATTTTGTAATTTCCTTATAAGTCATCTAAAGATTCCCTGTTAGTGTTTTACAGGAGTGTTGCTTTAAGAACACAACATGGGTTAACTTAAGATAATAAGTTATCACCTACAAGACAGACAGAATAATACAGATCCCAATTAATAAAAAGATAAATAATTATAAAGTTATAGACATTAAAGCCCAGTACTCTTAATATAAGGCTGTTAAAATTTATTTCCTAGATGTTTAAGATTAGGATTTAAAATTAAAGTTAAATGAAAAGGGCCAAGAAAACCAGTATTTGGCTCTTGCCCTCTGAGTCAGTCTCAATCCAGGGAACAGGGGACTTCTCTAAGAGCTTTGCAACTCTGGGCTACATAACCTCCCAATCAGGGAGATTAATGAGACCACTGGAGAACAGAAAGACAATCAGTGCGTTTTCTATGAAGAGGAGAGTAATCAGAGAAGGGAGACATCCCTGGTGCATCCGAGGGAAGCCACATGGTCAAGCAAGACCTGGACCCACCTAGCGCAAATGGCACTAGCAGAACTGAGGAGCTGCTCTCAAGTTTCCCAAGGAATGACTCCCATAAAATCTCAGCTGAGTGTTAACAATAGATAGAAACAGAAGTCCACTTGACTGCTTCATCTTAAACACTTATCAAAGACAGTTAAAACAAAAATGCAGCAATTCCTTGGCATTTTAATTAATAATAATAATAATAATAATAATAATAATAATAATAATCGCATTTTAAGGTATACACTTTATGTTAGCCTCACAAAATAAGTAAGACTGGAGGCTACAAAGAAGGAATCTTAGACATGAATACCTGACAACTATAAAGAGAGACTATCAAGAGGAGCTTACAGAGGCAGAAGTTTTTAGTTAAAGACCTACAGATATTCCTAACCTACACAGGTAGTCTTGGTGTTTCCTAGCACGATTATTCAGCCCTGAGTAACATAATTAAAGGTTTCTCTATTAAACACAGAGGTCACACTCTACAAGAATTTTGCAAGATCAGATGACATTAAATTATTACACTGTATCTTATGGGGAGGGACAACTGTAAAACTAAAAGTAAAACGTTGAAAGTCCTGATAACTGGGGATAGAAAAGCCTTTTGAGGGAAAATCTATACAGCGACATGTTCCAACTGCTGCAACATTTATTCCATACTCATGGATTTTCTTTCTCTCATAGAGAAACAAAAACATACAGAGCAGCAGAACAATAGGTTATCAAAAGGCCCAAAGCAGGATTTCTCCACTGAGGCTTTCATGGTCACACTGATATCTGAGTTTTCTGAGATGCTCGCCATACCCTTCAGCTATCCAGTACATGGCCAAGTCACAGAGATTGGAGGTGATATATATCTTGGACACAAAACCATGAGCCTATTCAGGAGAGAGGCTAGAATTCAGGAAGAAAATAGGAACTTAGGAAGATAGCAGGTATTGCCCATCCATAAGGCAAACTGCCGTCCATTCATAAATTGGGAAGGATGAATGTGGGGAAGCTTTCTACTAGACAGGACACATCCATTGATGCATTCTCTTTTCTAATGTCTACAACCACGGACACAGTGGGATACACAGACATGAAAACACTCGCCTTGTCAAATGACTTACTAAAAACAGTTCACTCCAAACCAAATAAATCGCCTTTCCTAATTATTCTCAGAACAAGAGACAAAACCACAAACTCACACCCACACCCACAAAGGCACCTCGTTACCCCCAGTAGGTCTGTGACTCTCTGGAGTGTCCTCTGACTTGTGGGCCATACTATGGTCACTGGAAATGGCCTGTCCTATCTCAGATCTGGTCTCCTTGTCCAACTCTGTGAAGTTGTCAGAAGCAAGTGGTGAGCCACTACCTGCTTTCTCAGGAAAAGCCCCGCTTCAGAGCCTTCCTGGCATTTGGCCTTCCTCACATCTCTGGCTACCAAGAAAGACTGACTCTGTCCTTGGTAAATCCAAACAAGTGAGACCACTGGGACTGGCTCTGGGTGCCTGGCTTCCCGGATCTGAAGTTCAGAGAATTCCATCACCAAGGAAGTGAGGTGAGGTCACTTCCTTCCTGAACTGAATGAGGTCACTCCCTTGGCAACCAATTTGTCCTAACAGTTGCTTCCAAGGGTCTCATGAGATTGAGGCTGCCCCTACTTCCTATGACACATTCACAAGTTAGAATGGTATATCAACCATAGGCACCCGGGAACAGATCTCCACGCAGGCCTGGTTTGGTCCATCTTCTCTACATTAAGAAGAGAGAGGTTGATTCAGACACAACCCTTCACCCTGACCAGGTTGCTTTCCATGGAAGATGACTTTTGCTCTCTCAGTTCCTTCATAGCTGCATACATCTTCTCCTGGAATCATTTCTGCATGGACCTTTTAGGTTCTTAGCAAGTGTAAGATCCCCTACATTCCTGTATTTTAAGACCAACTCGGTCCCTGCTCTTCCGTAAAGTAAGATTGAGGTTGATTTCCAAGTATTTTATTTATTTATTTTTTGAGGATATTGTGAATGGAGTGGTTTTTCTCATTTCCATTTAAGAAGTTTTGTTTCTGATATACAGGAATGCCTTTAATTTATGCGTGTTGATTTTATATCCTGCACTTTGCTGAATTCATTTATTAACTCTAGCAGTTTCTTTGTAGACCCTTTTGGGTCTGTTAAATATATTATCATATCATCTGCAAATAGCGATAATTTACGTTCTTCTTTTCCTATTTTTATGCCTTTAATTTCTTTTGTCTGTCTAATTGCTCTGGCTAGTATTTCAAGAACTAAATTGAATAGAAGTGGTGAGAGAGGGCATTCCTGTCTAGGTCCAGATTTTAGAGGGAATGCCTTCAGTTTTTCTCCATTTGAATAATGCTAGCCTGAGGCTTAGCATATATAGCTTTTACAATGTTGAGGTAAGTTCCTTCATCCCTAGTTTTTCTAGTGTTTTGAACATAAAGGGATGCTGTACTTTGTCAAATGCTTTTTCTGCATCTATCGAGATGATCATATGGTTCTTATCTTTAAGTCTATTGATGTGGTGAATAACATTTATTGATTTCCGTATATTGAACCAGCCTTCATCCCAGAGATGAATCCTACTTGATCATGGTGCACAATTTTTTTGATATGCTTTTGCATTCAATTCACCAGGATTTTATTGAGAATTTTTGCATCTAAGTTTATTAGAGATATTGGTCTATAGTTTTCTTTCTTTGAAGTGTCTTTGTCTGGTTTTGGGATCAGGGTTATGTTTGCCTCAGAGAATGAATTTGGAAGAGTTCCTTCTTTTTCTATTTCTTGAAATAGCTTGAAAAGTATTGGTATTAATTCTTCTTTGAAGGTTTTGTAAAACTCTGCTGTATACCCATCTTGTCCCGGGCTTTTCTTAGTTGGTAGTCTTTTGACGGCCTCTTCAATTTCTTCTTTTGTTATTGGTCTGTTTAAATTCTGTTTGTCTTCCTGACTCAATCTGGGCAGATCATATAACTTGAGAAATTTATTGATATCTTCATTATCTTCAATTTTATTGGAATATAGGGTTTCAAAATACTTTTTAATTATCTTCTGTATTTCTGCAGTGTCTGTTGTGATATTGCCTTTTTCATCCCGTATGTAAGTAATTTGAGTTATCTCTCTTCTTCTCTTTGTTAGCATGGCTAATGGTCTGTCTATCTTATTTATTTTTTTCAAAGAACCAACTTTTAGTTTTATCAATTTTTTCAATGTTTTTTTTGTTTTAATTTTGTTGATTTCCACTCTGATTTTAATTATTTCTTGTCTTCTTCTATATTTGCTGTTGTTTTGCTCTTCCTTTTCTAAGGTTTTAAGATGTAGTGTGAGTTCATTTATTTGTTGTTTTTTTTTTCTTTTTGTGAGGAATGAAATCCAGGAAATGAATTTCTCTCTTAATACTGCTTTAATTGTGTCCCATAGATTCCGATATGTTGTGTCTGTAATTTCATTTATCTCTAAGAATTTTTTGATTTCCTCTTTTATGTCTTCTGTAACCAATTGATTATTCAGTAACATATTGTTCATTTTCCAGGTGATGCAGGATTTCTCCTTCCTTCTTTTATCATTGATTTCCAGTTTCATTCCATTATGGTCAGATATGGTGCATAGTATTATCTCCACACCTTTATGTTTACTGAGAGTCGCCCTATGGCATAATATATGGTCTATCTTTGAGTAGGATCCATGTGCTCCTGAGAAGAATGTGTATCCACTTGATGATGGTTGATAAAATGTACCCTGTTCATGGATAGGCAGAACTTACATCATCAAAATGGCGATATTAACGAAAGTTCTCTACAGGTTTAATGTGATGCCAATCAAAATCCCAATGGCATTTTTTGAGAAAATAGATAAAGCAATCATGAAATTCATATGGAATAACAAAAGACCCAGAATAGCAAAAGCAATTCTAAACAGGAAGTGTGAATCTGGAGGTATAGCGATACCAGAGTTCAAACTGTACTACAAAGCAATAGTAACAAAAACAGCGTGGTACTGGTTCCAAAACAGGCAGGTCGATCAATGGTACAGAATAGAGGACACAGAAACCAATCCACAAAATTACAACTTTCTTATATATGATAAAGGGGCTAAAAACATGCAATGGAAGAAGGATAGCATGTACAACAAATGGTGCTGGGAAAATTGGAAATACATATGCAACAAAATGAAACGGAATCCCTTTATCTTGCCATGCACAAAATTTAACTCAAAATGGATCAAGGAGCTTGATATCAAATCAGAGACCCTGCAACTGATAGAAGAAAAAGTTGGCTCCGATCTACATATTGTGAGGTCAGGCTCCAAATTCCTTAATAGGACGCCCATAGCCCAAGAGTTAATAACAAGAATAAACAAATGGGACTTACTTAAACTAAAAAGTTTTTTTCTCAGCAAGAGAAATAATAAGAGAAGTAAATAGGGAGCCTATGTCCTGGGAACAAATCTTTACTCCTCACACTTCAGATAGAGCCCTAATTTACAGAATATACAAAGAACTCAAAAAATTAAACAATAAGATAACAAATAACCCAATCAACAAATGGGCCAAGGACCTGAACAGACACTTCTCAGAAGAGGACATACAATCAATCAATAAGTACATGAGAAAATGCTCACCATCTCTAGCAGTCAGAGAAATGCAAATCAAAACCACCCTAAGATACCATCTCACTCCAGTAAGATTGGCAGCCATTAGGAAGTCAAACAACAATAAGTACTGGCGAGGATGTGGGGAAAAGGGTACACTTGTACATTGCTGGTGGGACTTCAAATTGGTGCGGCCAATATGGAAAGCAGTATGGAGATTCCTGGGAAAGCTGGGAATGGAACCACCATTTGACCCAGCTATCGCCCTCCTCGGACTATTCCCTGAGGACCTTAAAAGAGCATACTATAGGGATACTGCCACATCAATGATCATAGCAGCACAATTCACAATAGCTAGACTGTGGAACCAACCTAGATGCCCTTCAATAGATGAATGGATAAAAAAAAAATGTGTCTTTTATATACTATGGATGATTACGCAGCACTAAAAAATGACAAAATCATGGAATTTGCAGGGAAATGGATGGCATTAGAGCAGGTTATGCTAAGTGAAGCTAGCCAATCCTTAAAAAACAAATGCCAAATGTCTTCTTTGATTTAAGGAGAGCAACTAAGAACTGAACAGGGGGAAAGAGCATGAGGAAAAGATTAACATTAAACTGAGATGAGTGATGGGAGGGAAAGGGAGAGAGAAGGGAAATTGCATGGAAATGGAAGGAAACCCTCATCGTTATACTAAATAACATATATGAGGTTGTGAGGGGAAAGGGGGGGGGAAGGAGAGAACTGAACAACAACAGATGAGGTAGAGAGGGAAGATGGGAGGGGAAGGAAGGGGGGATAGTAGGGGATAGGAAAGGCAGAAGAATACAACAGTCTCTAATATAGCATTATGTAAATATTGTGAATGTGTAACTGATGTGATTCTGCAATTTGTATTTGGGGTAAAAATAAAAGTGCATAACTCACTTGAATCAAATGTATGAAAGATAAAAAAAATAAAATAAAAAAAAAAGATTGAGGGAAGAGTGTATTTTTAGGGTTTATAACAGATTCTATTTCAGTTAGGAATCATTCGGCAGGATGAATTAATGTATTGGGAACCTGCAATATTTACAAGAATATATAGTTGAAATATAAGTATGAAAACAGAAATCTAAGTAACATTTGAAGGCCAGAAGGGCATTGGGCCCTTGATTGGGATACTTAGCATTGAATTAAGTTCTGCACAGATGTCTCACATAAATCAATACACAATGGCATAAGGCCTTATACCTGGGATGATGGAATGTAGAAGAGAACATCCAGTCCAAAAGTGACAGAATTTAGGATGAGGAAGATAGTCGGTAGGTTTAGGAAGAAGAGTGAATATAGGATTTGGAAAAAAAATGTTTCTTAGCAATAGGGTTTTGGTTAGAGACTGAATGTGAGTGTCACCACATGTGAAGATTCTGTCACAATGATGAACTTGGGAAAATATGTAGGAAAGAAGATATCAATAGAGACATTACAAAATCAGGCAAAGTATAAAGTGAGTGACAGGATTAGACTTTTTCAACAGGGTTAAGTTTGAATATATATTCCTTGGAAGAAACAAATATGTAGTCACTAATAGGATTTGCATTTGAGAGCATTAGGCAACCTGGACATGGATGTATTTAGTAATCCATGTTCACTTTCCATTTAGGTTTGATACAATCATAAGTGTGAGCTTTGCGTTTTGTGTCCTGAATATTACTGTGATAAAATGTATATGTAGATCAGGTGACATGGGTATTTCTTCCACCATTTCTGGGAGCAATATTATGAAGATGTATAAATTAGTATTGGGAGTACAATTAGGTGTACCCTGTGTCTATGAATATAGAGATTATGCATGAATAGACGATACGGTGAATAAATAATATAGCTGATTTCACTTTAAATAATGGTTTAAATTGATATCTGAAAATATATTAGAAATCTTATATTGATATACATTCATTCATTCCAACCAGTTGTGCATCTAATGTTAACACTGGGGTTATGTATTATCATGAAGGGTGTGTCTGTTTTGCTTCAAAAGTGATTATGGAAATCGAAAATAATGTGTTTGGAAAGAAGTCTCATGAAAAGACCCGTCAAGAGGCCTGGAGGAATATATGTGCTCTGAAACAGGAAGTGATTGAAAGTGAAACAAATGCCTATAATTTTGCGAACTTGTGCATGAAATATATATCCTGTGATGTGCATTAACTGAAGAAATAGTAAAGTACCAGTGTTGAATAAAAATGAATGTCAAAACACACATCATATCCCATACGAATCTACTTGCATTGATGTTAAACTGGGTGAGTTACTGTAGAAATATTAGAATTTGTATGCAACATTCACTGAAGTTAGTTGTCAGTACTGGAAACAATACGTATTTCAGGTGGATGAATATTTCTGAGAATAATCTTGTGAAATGTTGATTATAATCCACATACATGAACATGAATGAATTTATAGAGTGTATAATAAGACACATATATTTCATATTTTGAAAAATCTCGAGAGTGTGTGTGTGTGTGTGTGTATGTGTGTATATATATATATATATATATATATATATATATATATATATATATATATATTTATTTATATATATAGCATAGACAATAAAAAGTAGCAATATATATGCCAATTGAAATTCATAGTGAAATATATATCATCCACAGATCCAAAAATATTTATTTTCCTGATCATGGATTTATGTATAAGGTTTTTCATCTAGGACATTCACCCATAGCTTGAATTTTCAGTTCCAAAATCGTTTAGTATGAGTGATCTCTGCTCACAATTTGTATCTGTCTAATCAGTCATCTCAAAGAATTTACATGTGATACCAGAAAGGAATCTATATGTGCATATAAAATTACATGTGCTGAGTAGGCTACAGAGAAAGGGAGACAGAAATTCATATATTTGTTAACTTAAAAAACACATGGAGAACTATTTCAACAAAAAATTGACTAGATTTATAACAGCTACACTTTATCATGCAAAAGGCAAGTCCAAGTGTACACCATGCCTCCACTGAACTGCTTGAATTTCCAATCTGTTTGGGTTATTTTTCTCCAGCATATTAGGATTAGTAGTCAGCGTCTAGTCGGGTATGGGGTAGTGACAGGGATTCAGTATTTCGAAAGGAAAATTCGAAAATGATTGCAATTAGTAGGCAAATTGTGCTACAAAAAATTCTCCCGCACTCATCCAGAACAATGCCTTGACATAACCTTTACCCCAAATAAGTCAAAATTAGAGGAGAAGAGATTTAAAATCTGTGAATATATATCTGGAATGGAGCATGCTCAGGAGTTCACAACATTGGAGGTGGTAGAGGAGCTTCCAAAAGTAAGAGACAGCGTAAACACGCACAAACATGGAGCTCTGCTGGAATAAAGACTTCCTGAGAAACAGCCACTGAGTTTGGGCACATGAAATAAATGTTTTTGTCAGGAGCTTTAGCTTCCTTTGTAGTGAGACCATCATAGCTGGGTCTGCATCTATGTGACCTGGAGGACATTGTTTCTTATTTTCCAATGATGATGAGGCAGCAGTGCTGAATTCTCTCTTTGTAGGTAAACAGTGGTCACTGGGGGCTAAGTGTCTCTCCGTGTGGACAGTGAAGCCATTTTGTCATCCTCCACTTTTCGTTGTGTTTCTTGGTGCTACACTGGGATTTTGGTATTGGCTTCATGAAAGCCAAGGAGTTCAACTGGGACACAGTGCTGGAGAGAGTTCTGTCATGTGTCGTGGGTCAGAATGTGCAGGAGAATTCACCAACCGTTCTTATATCCACATGACTTGCCCCCTTGTCCATAGCAACTTGATTTTTAGCATTGCCCTGAAACCTCTACATATAACAAGATGCCTTTACATACAAGGGTCTGCTGGCTGCACCATGTCAGTTAGAAGCCATTTGGAAGACAATGGCAGATCCACATGGCCCCAACACAGATGGTTTATCACACACCTGCACACCACTGGTCTAGGCCCACTACTCAGCAGGCTCCAACTTACTGGCATCTCTGTTCTACATAATTTTCAGGAAACCCAGTCAATCAAGGAACTGTTTGGTACACTCATGATCAGCAACACGACATCCAAAAGTTCTCCAGTGCGACCTGTTTATGGGAATTTCAAAAATTTCATGGTATTTATCTGGCCATTTTTCAAGGTTAAAGTTTGACGCACTGTGGGTTTCAATTCATTCACGAACCATTAAATGGTGAGAAAGCTAATTTCAAAAAAAGATCTGGAGAACTCTCACAGGCAAGGCTTCCCAAAGAGTGGCCAAAAGGTCACATGAAACCAGGCGTTTGAGGTCTACAATATGAGGTCCATGTGTGTTTTGACTTGCAACTATGGCTGCCAAGTCTTTAAGAATAAAATCATGTGATATCCTTCCTGAGATTCCCAGTGCTCTGTGGAAAGCCACCCTGGACCTAGATCTCAGTTTCCAAGGGCGAATCTCATGCGTGACCTCCTAAAATCACAACACAATACACGGCAATATTTCTTTGTGGTCCGTTCCAGAACTGAGTCTCCTCAGGGAATCGCACCAGTGTTCAAGCCCAGGTGGACCCAGTCATCTCTTCCAACGGCCACACAAATGACCACAATTAAAACCAAAACACTCCCACGTGGCCGTCATCTTCTTCCATATAGACACTCATCATAACATCAGGCTGTAGGTTTCCATGACGGGCACACCCAAAGACAGTATCCAAAGTATGCTACCTTGCCCTAATTTGCCTAAAGTCAGTGTGGCCAGGACACCTTTCCTGTGAACCAGGAGTGATCAAAGAGGCTTGCCGTTAATACTGCTCTGATTCTCCATTTTGAGGCCTAATGACTGTGGGGTTTAGATTCTTTATGTTAATTGGCGTCATGAGAAAACCCAAGCACCTATGGTCTAGCCTCTGAGGGCTTTGAAGAACTCATTTGACCAAAAGCATCTCTATTCTCAAAGATGGAGGTCAGGAACCTTACAGAGGAAGGCAAGAGACTTCATCCATAATGACTGCTCTTTTGGCTAATTTGGTTTTGGATGTACACATGGGATTTTTCTTTAGATCCAACAGGTGCTGAGAATCTAAGCCACAGCCTCACACAGGGCCAAGATGCTGATTCAGACAATCCCTTTCAAAGCAATGAAGCAAAGAGCCAAAGTTGATGTCCATTCATTTCCATTTGAAAACTGTTTTCTTTAGGCTTCACAATGGGGTGGCCTGTGGCAAAGACCTTCCTGACATTCAGGGCAACAGAAGAATAGACAAGCAAAAGGACCAAAGAAGGGGTTCCTCCACTGAGACTTTCCTGGTCACATTGATATCTGAGTTTTCTGAGATGCTCTCCATTCCCTTCAGCTATCCAGTACATGGCCATGTCACATAGCTTGGTGGTGGTACATATCTTGGAAACAAAATCATGAGCCTATTCTGGAGATTGGCCAGAATTCAGTAAGACAACTGAAACTTAGGAAGATATTAGGTGTTGCCCATCCATAAGGCAAGCCGCAGACCATTCATAAATTGGGCAGGATGAATGCTGGGAAGATTTCTACTACAGAAGACACATCTATTGATGCATTCTCTTTTCTAATCTCTACAACCAAGGACACAGTGGGAGAAACAGACATAGAAACACTCACCTTGTCAAACGACTTATTAGAAACAGTTCAAACCAAACCAAACAAAACGACTTTCGTACCTATTCTGAGAACATGAGACAAAACCACAAACCAACACCCACATCCACACCCACACAAACTCCCAAGTAGGAATGTGACAATACAAAGTGTCCTTTGACTGGTGGGCCATAATATATTCCCCCATTATGGGCTGTCCTGTCTTAGATCTGGTCTCCATGTCCAATCCTGTGAAGCTGTCAGGAGCCAGTGTTGAGCCACTACCTGCTTTCTCAGGAAAGGCCCCTCTTCAGACCTTCCTGGCATTTGGCCATCCTCACATCAGTAGGAAACAAGAAAGACTGACACTGTCTTGGTAAATCCAAACACGTTTGACCAATAGGACTTGAACTGAGACTGCCTCTGGATGCCTGGCTTACTGGATCTCATGTTCAGAGAGTTCCATCTCCAAGGAAGTGAGTTGAGTTCACTTCCTTCAAGAACTGAATGAGGTCACTACCTTGGCAACCACTATGTCCTAACAGTTGCTTCCAAGGGTCCCATGAGATGAAGGCTGCATCTACTTGCTCTGACATTTTCACAAGTTAGAATGGTATATCAACCATAGGAACCCAGGAACAGCTCTCCACACAGCCCTGGTTTGGTGCATCTTCTCTACATTAAGAAGAGAGAGGCTGATTCATATATATCCCTTCATCCTGACCAGGTTGTTTGTCATGGAAGGAGACTTATGCTGTCTCAGGTCTTTCATAGCTGCCTACAACTTATCCAGGTATCATTTCTGTATGGACATTCGACATTCTCAACAGGTGTAAGATCGCCTACATTCCTGTATTGAAATACCAAATCCTTCCCTGCTCTTCTGTAAAGTTAGATTGAGGGAAGAGTGCATGATTAGGGTGAATAACAGGTCAATTTGGGTGAGGAATCATTCTGAGGGTTGAATAACGGTATTGGAAACCTGCGATATTTACAAGAATATATAGGTGAAATATATGTATGAAAACAGAAATCTAGGTAAGATTTGAAGCCGAGAAGGGCATGGGAACTTGATTGGATACTTAGAGTTGAATTACGTTCTGAACAGATGTCTCAGATAAATCGATATACAATGGCATAGGACCATGTACCTTGGATGATTGAATGTAGAAGAGAACATCCAGACAAAAAGGAAAAGTCGGTAGGATCAGGAGATAGTCAGTAGGTTTAGAAAGAAGAGTGAGTGCAGGATTTGGACCAAAAGTTCTTTAGCAATAGGGTTTCGGTTAGAGAGTGAATGTAAATATCAGCACATATGAAGAGTCAGTCAGTATGATGAACTGGGGAAAATATGTAGGAAAGCAGATATCAATAGAGACATTAGGAAATCAGGCAAATTATAAAGTGAGTCATAGGATTAGACATTTTCAACAGGGTTGATTTTGGATATATAATCTTAGAATGAAACAAATATGTAGTCACCAATAAGATTGACATTTGAGAGCATTAGGCAACCTGCACATGGATGCTTTTAGTAATCCATGCTCACTTTCCATTTAGGCTTTGGTAAAATCATAAGAGTGACCTTTGTTTTCTGTGTCCAGAATATTACTGTGAAAAAATGTATATGTAGATCAGGTGACATGAGTACATCTTCCACCACTTCTGGGAACACTATTTTGAAGAAGTATAAATTAGTATTGGGGGTACAAAGGGGTGTACCCTGTGTCATAGAATATATTGATAATGCATTAATAGACCATCATGTGAATAAATAATATAACTGGTTCCACTTTAAATAATGGATTGAATTGATATCTGAAAATATATAAGAAATCTTATATTGATATACAGTCATTCATTCCAACGAGTTATACATCTAATGGTAATATTAGGGTTATGGTTTATCACGAAAGGTGTGTGAGTTTCGCTTCAAAAGTGATTATGGAAATCGAAAATAATGTGTTTGGAAAGTAGTCTCATGAAAAGATCAGTCAAAAAACATGGAGAAATACATTTCTTCTGAAGCATGAAGTGACTGAAAGTGAAAGAAATGCCTATCAATTTGCTAATTTGTGGATGAAATATGTATCCTATGATGTGCATAAACTGAAGAAATAGCAATGTACCAGTGTTGAATAAAAATGAACTTCAAAATACACATCATGTCCCATAGTAATCTACTTGAATTGATGTTAACAAGGGTCAGTTACTGTAGCAATGTTAGGATATGTATGCACCATTCAATGAAGTTAGTTTTCAGTACTAGGAAACAAATATGTATTACCGATGGATGAGTATTTCTGAGAATAATCTTGTGAAAAGTTGATTATAAATCCACATACATGAATATGAGTGAATTTAGGGAGTGTACAATAAGACACATGTTTCTTATTTTGAAAAATCTGGAGAATATATATATATATATATATATATATATATATATATATATATATATACACACACACACACACACACACACACACACATAGAGACATTAAAAATAGCAATACATATGCCAATCGAAAATAATCGTGAAATATGTATCATCATCAGATCCAAAAATATTAATTTTACTGAACATGGATGTTTGTATAAGGTTGTTCAAATAGGAAGCTCACCCATGGGTTGAATTTTCAATTCCAACAGCGTTTACGAGGAGTGATCACTTCTCACAATTTGTATCTGCCAAGTCAGCCACCTCATGAGAATGCATGTGCGATACCAGGTAGGATTCTATATGTGCATATAAAAACACATGTTCTGAATAAGCTACAGAGAAATGGAGACAGTAATTCACATATTTGTTAACTTTCAAAACACATGGAGAACTGTTTCAATTAAAAATTGACAAGATTAATTACTCCTACCCTATATAATGCAAAAGGCAAGTCCAACTATACACCATGCCTCCTATGAAATGCTTGAATTTCTATTCTGTTTGGGTTATTTTTCTCCATCATATTAGGATTAGTAGTCAGAGTCTATTAGGGTATGGGTTAATGTCAGGGACTCAGTATTTCAAATAAATGCTGCACAAAAATTAAGATGAGAGAGGCTTATTCTGACATAACCATTCATCATGACCAGTTTGTTAACCATGGAAGATGGCTTTCGCTCAATCAGGTCCTTCATATCTGCCTACATCTTCTCCAGGGATCATTTCTGCATGGACCTTTGAGGTTCTCAGCATGTGGAAGATCCTCTACATTCCTGTATTGTAAGACCAACTCTATCCCTGCTCTTCTGTAAAGTTACATTGAAGGAAGAGTGTATGGTTAGTGTTAATAACATGTTGATATCTCAAATCTTATAAGAAATCTTATATTGAGAAACCATTATTCATTCCAACCAGCAATACATCTAAAGGTAATATTAGGGTTACAGTATATCATGAAAGCTGTGTGAGTTTTGCTTCAAAATTGATCATGGAAATCGCAAAAAAAGTGTGTGGAAAGAAGTCTCATGAAAAGAGCAGTCAAAAACATGGAGGAATACATGTCTTGCGAAGAAGAAAGTAATTGAAAGTGAAACAAATGCCTATAAATTTGCGAACTTGTGGATGAAATATATATTCTACGATGTGCATAAACTGAAGAAATAGTAATTTACAAGTGTTGAAAAAAATGAACGTCAAAATACACATTATGTCCCATAGGAATCTACTTGCATTGCTAGTTGGAATTGCCTTTTGCATTATATAGGGTAGGAGTTATAAATCTAGTCAATTATTTGTTGCAATAGTTCTCCATGTGTATTAAAGTTAACAAATATGTGAATTCCTGTCTCCCTTTCTCCGTAGCCTATTCAGCACATGTATTTTTATATGCAATATTTGAATCTTACCTGTTACCACACGTACATTCTTGTGAGTCGACTGACTTGGCAGATACAAATTGTATGAGATCACTCCTCATAAACGCTGTTGGAACTGAAAATTCAACCTATGAGTGAACTTCCTAGTTGAACAAAATTATACATAAATCCATGTTCAATAAAATAAATACTTTTGGATCTGTGGATTATATACATTTCATGGTGAATTTCAATTGGCATGTATTATGCTATTTTTAATGTCTGTGTGTGTGTTTGTTTGTGTGTGTGTGTATATATATATATATATATATATATATATATATATATATATATTCTCCAGATTTTTCAAAATATGAAATATGTGTCTTATTATACACTCCCTAAACTCATTCATATTTAAGTATGTGGATTTATAATCAAATTTTCACACGAGTATTCTCAAAAATATTCATTCACCTGAAATTCATATTTGTTTCCTAGTACTGAAAACTAAGTTCAGTGAAAGGTGCATACAAATCCTAATATTTTTAGAGTAACTGACCCAGTTTAACGAAATGCGCAGGACTATATGGGTATACAGCAGAGTTTTACAAAACCTTTAAAGAGGAACTAATACCAATACTTTTCAAGATAGTTCAGGAAATTTAAAAAGAGAGAGATCTTCCAAATTCATTTTACGAGGCCAATATAACCCTAATTCCTACACCAGAAAAAGATACTTCAAAGAAAGCAATCTACAGACCAATATCTCTAAAAAACCTAGATGCAAAAATCCTCAATTAAATTCTGGCGAATCGGATACAAAATGGTATCAAATAAATTGTGCACCATGATCAAGTAGGATTCATACATGGGATGCAAGGATGGTTCAATATACGGAAATCAATAAATGTTATTCACCACATGAATAGACTTAATAGTAAGAACCATATGATCATCTCGATAGATGCAGAAAAAGCATTCGACATAGTACAGCATCCATTTATGTTCAAAACTCTAGAAAAACTAGAGATAACAGGAACATACCTCAATATTGTAAAAGCAATCTGTGCTAAGCCTCAGGCTAGCATCATTCTGAATGGAGGAAAATTGATGGCATTTCCTCTAAAATCTGGAAGATGACAAGGATGTTCTCTCTCAACCTTCTGTTCAACATAGTTCTCAAAACACTGGCCAGAGCAATTAGGCAGATGGAAGAAATTAAAGGAATAAAAATAGGAAAAGAAGAGATGACATGATTCTAAACCTAGCAGACCCAAAAGGGTCTACAAAGAAACTAATAGAGCTAATAAATTAATTCAGTAAAGTGGCAGGATATGAAATCAACACGCATAAATCAGAGGCATTTCTTTATATCAGGGACAAATCCTCTGAAATGGAAATGAGGACAAGCACTCCATTCACAATATCCTAAAAAAATAATAATAATTGGGAATCATCCGAACAATAGAGGTGAAAGTCTTATACAATGAAAACTATAAAACCCTAAAGAGAGAAATAGAGGAAGATGTTAGAGATGTAAAAATATACCCTGTTTCTGTATAGGCAGAACTAACATCATCAAAATGGCGATATTACCAAAAGTTCTCTAGAGGTTTAATGCAATGCCAATCAAAATCAAAATGGCATTTCTTGTAGAAATAGAGAAAGCAATCATAAAATTCTTATGGGAAAATAAAAGACCCAGAATAGCAAAAACAATACTAAGCAGAAAGTGTGAATCAGGCGGTAAACCGATACCAGACTTCAAACTATACTACAGAGCAATAGTAACAAAAATACCATGGTATTGGCACCAAAACAAGCGGGTGGACCAATGGTACAGAAAAGAGGACACAGAAACCAATCCACTAAACTACAACTATCTTATATTTGATAAAGGGGCTAAAAGCATTCAATGGAGGAAGGATAGCATCTTCAACAAATCGTGCTGGGAAAACTGGAAATCTATATGCAACAATATGAAACTGAATCCCTTTCTCTCGCCATGCACAAAAGTTTACTCAAAATGGATCAATGAGCTTGATTTCAAATCAGAGACATGACGTCTGATAGAAGAAAAAGTAGGCTACGATCTATATACTTTGGGTTAGGGCTCCAAATTCCTCAATAGGACACCCATTGCACAAGAGTTAATAACTAGAATCAACAAATGCGACTTACTCAAACTAAAAAGTTTTTTTCTCAGCAAAAGAAACAATAAGAGAGGTAAATAGGGAGCCTACATCCTAGGAACAAATCTTTACTCCTCACACTTCAGATAGAGCCCTAAAATTCAGAGTATACAAAGAACTCAAAAAATTAGACAAGTAGATAACAAATAACCCAATCAACAAATGGACCAAGGACATGAACAGACACTTCTCAGAGGAGGACATACAATCAATCAACAAGTACATGAAAAAATGCTCACGATCTCTAGCAGTAGGAGAAATGCAAATCAAAACCATCATAAGATACCATCTCACTCCAGTAAGATTGGCAGCCATTATGAAGTCAAACAACAACAAGTGCTGGCTAGGATGTGGGGAAACAGGTACACTTTTACATTGCTGGTGGGACTGAAAATTGGTGCAGCCAATTTGGAAAGCAGTTTGGAGATATCTTGGAAAGCAGGGAATGTAACCACCATTTGACACAGCTCTTCCCCTTCTCGGTCTATTCCCTAAACACCTAAAAAGAGCATGCTACAGGGACACTACTACATCGATGTTCATAGCAGCACAATTCACAATAGCAAGACTGTGGAACCAACTTAGATATCCTTCAATAGAAGAGTGGATAAAAAATGTGGCATTTATACACAATGAAGTATTACTCTGCATTCAAAAATAACAAAATCATAGAATTTGAAGGGAAATGGATGACATTAGAGCAGATTATGCTAAGTGAATCCAGCCAATCCCTAAAAACAAATGCCAAATGTATTCTTTCATATAAGGACAGTAACTAAGAACAGAGTAGGGACGAAGAGCATGAGAAGAAGATTAACATTAAACAGAGATGAGAGGTGAGAGGGAAAGGGAGAGAGAAGCGAAACTGCATGGAATTGGAAGGAGACCCTCAGGGTTATACATAATTAGATACAATAGGAAGTAAGGGGAAAGGGAAAAATAATACAAGGGGGAGAAATTTCTTACTGTAGAGGGGCAGAGAGAAAAGAGGGAAGGAGAGGGGAGGGGAGGGGGGATAGTAGAGAATAGGAAAGGCAGCAGAATACAACAGACGCTAGTATGGCAATATGTGAATAAATGGATGTGTAATTGATGTGATTCTGCAATCTGAATACGGGGTAAAAATGGGAGTTCATAAACCACTTCAATGAAAGTGTGAAATATGATATATATAGAACTACGTAATGTTTTGAACAACCATAAATAAAAATTAAAAAAAAAAAGAAAACTTACTTTGGTGAATGATGTAAAGATCACACTTATGGTTGTACCAAAGCCTAAATGGAAAGTATATTCTTGTAAATATCGCAGGTTCCCAATACCATTATTCATCGCACAGAATGATTCCTATCCCAAATCGAACTTGTTATTAACCCTACACATACACTGTTCCCTCAATCTCATTTTACAGAAGAGAAGGGACAGCGTTGTTCTTACATTGCAGGAAAGTAGGGGACCTTCCACCTGCTGAGAACCTCAAAGATCTATACAGAAATGATAACTAGAGAAGTTGTAGGCAGGTATGAAGGACCTGAGAAAGCAAAAGTCATCTTCCATGGCAAACAACCTGGTCAGGATGAAGGGATGTGTCTGAATAAGCCTCTTTCTTCTTGTTGTATAGAAGATGGACAACACTAGGCCAGTGTGGAGAGCTGTTCCCAGGTGCCTATGGTTGATATACCATTCTAACTTGTGAAAGTGTCACAGGAAGTAGGGGCAGCCTCCATCTCATGGGACCCTTGGAAGCAACTGTTAGGAAAAAGTGGTTGCCAAGGCAGTTACCTCATTCAGTTCCAAAGAAAGTAACATACCTCATTTCCTTAATGATGGAACTGTCTGAACCTGGAATCCAAGAAGTCAGGCACACAGAGGCAGTCCCAGTCCCAGTCGCCGTGGGCTCACTTGTTTGGATTTACCAAGGACAGAGTCAGTCTTTCTTGGTACCTACTGATGTGAGGAAGGCCATATGCCTGAAGAGCTCTGAAGAGGGACCTTTCCTGAGAAAGGATGAAGTGGCTCACCACTTTTTCCTGACAACTTCACAGAGTTGGCCAAGAAATCCAGATCTGAGACAGGAAAGGCCATTTTGGGTGCATATAGTATGGCCCACCAGTCAGAGGACACTTCCTGGAATCACAGACCTAAATGGGGGAAGGAGGTGCCTTTGTGGGTGTGGGTGTGATTTTGTAGTTTTGTCTCATGTTCTGAGAATAGGTAGGAAAGGCGGTTTGTTTGGTTTGGTGTGGAATGTTTCTAGTAAGTCATTTGAAAAGTAGAGTGTTTCTTTGTCTGTGTATCCCACTGTGTCCATGGTTGTAGACATTAGAAAAGAGAATGCATCAATGAATATGTCCTGTCTAGTAGAAAGCCTCCCAGCATTCATCCTGCCCAATTTATGAATGGACTGTGGCTTGCCTTATGGATTGGAAACCCAAACCTACTATCTTCCTAATTTTCTGTTTTCTCTCTCAATTTTGGCCACTCTCCAGAATAGTATCATGGTTTAGTGTCCAAGATATGTACCACCTCCAAGATCTGTGACATGGCCATGTACTGGATAGCTGAAGGGAATGGCTAGCATCTGAGAAATCTCAGATATCAGTGTGACCATGAAAGTCTCAGTGGAGGAACCCTGCTTTGGTCCATTTACTTACCTATTGTTCTGTTGCCCTGAATGTCAGGATGTTCCTTGCCTCAGGCCACAACTTTGTGAAGCCTGAAGAAAACAGTTTTCAAATGGAAATGAATGGGCATCACCTTTGGCTCTTTGCTTAATTGCTTTAGAAAGGTACGTGTCTGAATAAGGTTCTTGGCCCTGTGTGAGGCTGTGGCTTAGATTCTCAGCACTGATGGATCTACAGAATGATCCCATGTGTGCATCCAAAACCAAAATGGCAAAAAAATCAGTCATTGTGGATGAAGTCTCTCGCCTTCCTCTGTTAATTTCTGACATCCATCAAGAGAGATTAGGGATCCTTTTGGTCAAATCAGTTCTTCAAAGTCCTGCAGAGGCTAGCCCATTGGTGCTTGGTTTTTGTCATGACTCCAATTCACATAAAGACTCTAAAACCCACAGTCAATAGACCTCAAATTGGAGAAGAAGTGCCATAAAAACGGGTATTAGGGATGAACGTATAAGGGATTCTTTGGGTCAAATGAGTTCTTCAAAGCCCTGCAGAGGTTCTTGGGTTTTGGCATGAATCCAAATAACATAAAGAATCTTTACCTGAAAGTCAGTAGGCCTCAAATTGGAGAAACAGAGCAGTATTAATGGCAGGCTTATTTGATCACTCCTGGTTCACAGGAAGGATGTACAGGCCACCCTGATTTTAGGCAAATGAGGGGCAAGGGAGCTTATTTTGGACACTGTCTTTTGCTACGCCATTCTTCGAAACCTCCAGCCAAAGGTTACGATGAGTGACTACATCGAAGAAGATGAGGGCCATGTTGGAGTGTTTTGGTTTAATTTTGGTCATTTGCATGGCGGTTGGAAGAAATGACTGGGTCCATCTGGGCTTGAAATCTGGTGTGATTCCCCTTAAAGACTGAGTTGTGGAACTGATCTCAGAGAAGTATTGTCATGAATTTTGTTGGCATTTAAGGAGGCCATGCATGAGAGTCACCCTTGGAAACTGAGATCTAGGCTCTGGGTGGCTTTCCACAGAGCACTGGGAATCTCAGCCAGGATATCACATGATTTTATTCTGAAAAACTTGGAAGCCAGAGTTGAGAGGCAAAACACACATGGACCTCACATTGTATACCTCAATGGGCCTGGCTTCATGGAACCTTTTTTCCACTCATTGGAAAGCCTTGCCTGTGAGGGTTCTCCAGAGCTTTCTTTGAAATGATCTTCCTCAACATTTAATGGTTCCTGAATGAATTGAATCCCAAAGTGCCTCCAACTTCATCCTTGAAGAATGGCTAGAAAAATACCATGAATTTTTTGGAATTCCCATGACCAGGTGGCACTGGAGAACCTTTGGATATTCTGTTGCTCATCATGAGTATACCAGACAGTGCGTTCATTGACTGAGTTTCATTAAAATGGTATAGAACAGAGATGCCAGTAAGTTGGAGCCTTCTGAGTAGTGGGCCAAGAGCAGTGGTTGGCAGTTGTGTGATAAAACATCAGTGGTAGGGCCATGAGGATCTTCCATTGGATTTCAAATGGCTTGTGAATGACATGGTGCAGCCAGCAAAACCTTAATTGTAAAGGCATCTTGCTATATGGAGAGGTTTTAGGGTAATGTTCAGAATCAGGTTGATATGGACAAGGGGCAATGGGGCAAGCTATGAGGGATTGAAGACTGGTTGGTGCATTATCCTGCAGACCCTGACCCACCACACGTGAGAGAACTCCCTCCAGCACTGTGTCCCAGTTGACCTCCTTCTATTTCCTGAAGCAAATACCAAACTCCTAGTGCAGCAGCAAAAATACCACAAAAAGGAGGACCAAATGGCTTCACAGTCCACACGCGAGACACTTAGTCCCATTGGTCACATTTTACCTACAAAGAGAGGATTGAGCACTGCTGCCTCATGTTCATAGGAAAATAAGAAACCATGTCCTTCAGGTCACATAGATGCAGACCCAGCTTTGATGGTCTCAATACAAAGGAAGCCAAATCTCCTGACAACAACATATATTTCAAGTGCCCAAACTCAGAGGAAGTTTCTCAAAAAGTTTAGGCTGTCAGAGCTCCATATTTGTGGAGTGTTTACCCTGTCCCTTACTTTTGGAAACTTCTCTACCACCTCTATGGTTGTGAACTCCTGAGCATTTTCCATTCCAGATATGTATTCACTGATTTTCTAACTCTTCTCTTCTAATTGTGTCTTACTTGGGGCGAAGGTAATGTCAAGGCATTGTTCTGGACGAGAGTGGGAGGATATTTGAGCAGCACATATTTGCATAGACATTGGATTCATTTTCCAATTTTCCTTTCGAAATACTGAATCCCTGACACTAACCCATACCTACTAGACTCAGAAAACTCATCCTAATATAATGGAGAAAAATAACCTAAACAGAATAGAATTACAAACAGTTCAGAGGAGGCATGTAGCATAGTTGGACTTGCCTTTTGCATTATATAAGGTAGGAGTTATAAATCTAGTCAATACAAAATACAGCCATTTCTGGGCATTTAAAAAAAATAATAGTAATAATAATATTTTAAGGTATACACTTTATGTTTTCCTCCCAAAGTTAGTATGACTGGAGGCTACAAAGAAGTATTCTCAGACAGGAATGCCTGATGACTATAAAAAGAGACTATCAAGAGAAGCTGCCAGAGGCAGAAGTTTTTAGTTAAAGGCCTACAGATATTCCTAACCTACACAGGTAGGCTAGGTGTTTGCTAGTACGATTATCCAGCCCTGAGTAAAAGAATTAAATTTTCTCTATTAGACACAGAGGTCATAAAAGTAAAAGGATTTTGCAAGATCAGATGACATTAAATTATTAAACTGTATCTTATGGGGAGGGAAAACTGTTACACTAAATGTTAAATATTAAGTTGACAGTCCTGATAACTGGGGATATTAAAACCTGCTGAGGGAACTTCTATACAGTGACATGTTCCAGCTGCTGCAACATTTTTTCAGTACTCATGGTTTTTGTTTCTCACATAGAAGAACACATCCCCAGATGACTTTACAACCTTTTCTTCCCCAACCAGACTTCAAACTGAACTGATTTCTAAAAGGCAACTCATGTCCCTCAACTGACTTTTAAAAGGCAACTCATGTCCCTTCTGCTGTGCCCACTCACGGCACCCTCTCTCAGCTCAGAAGAAGCCAAAATGAGTGCCTCTCGTCTTACAATTATGGAGCCAACAATAAATAGACTATCAATATAAGTAATTAATTATGTCAGGTAAAATCAGGAATCCAGTTTTGGGTGAGTTCTAAAAATTTGGAGACTGTTACCTGAGGGATTAAAATTCCTTCATTGCTCTTTCCTTACCATATCAAAGATTTGGAAAAGACACATTAAAAAAGGGGAAATGATAGACCCAACCTGATCATTTATTAAAATTGGGAGCCATCTTGCCACAAAACCATGAAAATATAATTTTGGCTTTACAATAAATTACTGCAAATTCTGAATCTGCTTTGAATGCCTCCCCATGCCTTGAACTCACCCATGCCTGGCTCTCTGACCAGATAGCAGCCCTCTCTGAAACTTTAGTAACACCTCATAAATATTGGCCTTCCCTGGCCAGACAACGACAATCGCTGAGGCTCTAATGGTCCTGTTAAATTCTGATCATGGGGCCAGAAAAAAAAAATGTAAACTAGCATTTCTAGCCATTTTTCAAGGATGAAGATGGAGACACTGTGAGTTTCAATTCATTGAGGAACCCTTAAATGGTGTGGAAGCTCATTTCAGTGAAAGCTCTGGAGAACTCTCACAGGCAAGGCTTCCCCAAAAGTGGCCAAAAGGTGACATGAAGCCAGGCCCGTTGAGGTCTACATGTGAGGTCCATGTGTGTTTTGACTCTCAACTATGGTTGCCAAGTCTTTCAGAATAAAATTATGTGATATCCTGGCTGAGATTCCCAGTCTCTGTGGAAAGCAACACTGATCGCATTTTCCCAGGCCGACTCTCATTAGTGGCCTCCTAAAATCCCAACACAATTCATGGCAATACTTCTCTGAGGTCAGTTCCAGCACTCAGTCTCTAAGGGGAATCACACCAGAGTTCAGGCCCAGGAGGACCCAGTCATCTCTTCCAAGCGCCACACAATTGACGACAATTAAAATCAAAACACTCCAACATTGGCCTCATTTTTTTCCATATAGACACTCATCATAACCTCTGGCTGGAAGTTTCCATGAGGGGTGCAGCCTAAGACAGTGTCCAAAATAAGCTCCCTTGCCCCTCATTTGCCTAAAGTCATAGTGGCCTGTACACCCTTCCTTTGAACCAGGAATGATCAAATAGCCCTGCTGTTAATACTGCTCGGCTTCTCCAATTTGAGGCCTACTGACTGTCAGGTATAGATTCTTTATGTGATTTGGAGTCATGAGAAATCCCAAGCACCTATGGGCTATCCACTGTAGGGCTTTGAAGAACACTTTTGAACCAAAGGATCCATATTCTCACTTGATGGAAGTGAGGAACTGAAAAGGTCGGAAGAATGTCGTAGGAAAAGACCACCAAGAGACTGTCTCATGCCACTGCAAAGGGTTTATTGGGGGTCCAGCATGCTGGGGCTCAGAGCTCACTTCAGAGGAGCAAAGAACAAAGAGCCCCAAGAACAACTTGAGCAGAGTTTATATACATTCTTTAGAGAGGGCAGGGTCTTTACATACATCATAGCCTCCTTTAGAAAATCATCATATAACGCGGCAAAATCAAATAACAACTCTAAAACATGATTAGCACATTCATTGGTGATTGGTCAGCCCTGAGAAGGGGTATACATTTAAACTGATTGGTTGAAGCCCTGAGATGTATACAGGCAGATCTGCATGGTTTCTGGAAAAGGGTGTTAAGTAACTAGCTGGTCAGGGAAGATTTCAACACACATCTAGTTGGAAGATCTGGGAATTTTCTTAAGTGCCACAGGAATTTCAGGTTCTGAGTGCAGCTTGGAAACTTTACAAAACCTGGTTCTTTACATTTCAATTTCAATATATTTTATTCTTTTATTTCCTACTCCTTTTTCTGACTACTTTTAATCTTAAAAGTAATAAATCATAATTATTTTGGGGTCTCACATTCTATTTCTGCCAGTGGAGCGTATTTCTGTCTGATTACCATGAGTTTTACCTAACCAATCTGAGCCTGGAGAAAGGAAACTATGCAGTTAAGCAAACAAGGTCCCAAAGTTAGCAGCACCATAAGGATGATCCGGGGTCCAGCTAAGTCTGATAGGAGTGTAGTTAATCAGGGGGACTGGGTAAACCATGACTCAAACCACCCTTGTTGAATCTCCCTTTCTCTCTGGTGCTATTCAAGGTATTTTCTTAATTTACTCATGGATTATTTTGCATCTCCAGTATGGTTCGCCTAAAAACAACATTCTTCTCTCAGTGCAGCACAGAGGCAGCCCTCCCACATGAAGAGGAAGTCTAATCCTCCCCTGTTCTGTAAAACAACTTCAGAGAGAGAGGTTAAGGATTCCTGCAGCGCTGTGATGGAGGTCTCTAACGTCTTCAAGTCTTGATCTATTGCTGTTTCTAATTGGGCCAATTGTTGTGACCCACGGATCATAGCAGCTGTTCCCGTACCCACTCCTGCAGCAACTCCTATCCCCAATAGGATGGCTAGAGTAAGGGACAATGGCTCCCGGCGAAATTGGGTTGTTTGTCCCCCTAGTAGACCTTCAAATGATTCTGCATCATGATAGAGCACCCTGGGGAGTATCTGCAACATTACACAATAATTTACAGAGCTGTCCAATAACTGGGCTGAAATGCAAAGAGTTCTGACTGTGTGGAGTTCAGTACCATAAAGGTTACTTTAATTAGTTCCCAGGGGGAGGAGTCAGCTGTAATCTGGACTGGGGAAGTAGGCAAAGACGGAAACCGGGAAGTATGAGATGGGAGAGGGGTTCTGGTAGATCTAGGCATGGGAGGTTTAGGAGGCTTAATTCCTGGCTTGAGGGGATTGGGCCCTATTGCTGTGGGATTTTCTTCCTTTTTAAGGCGGATGGTGAACCAGAGACCAAAGTCATAACCGGGGCCATAAATATAGAATCGCATTCCCCACGTATTTCCCATAGGCCATGTTGTTCTGAGGTAGCCCCTTCCTTTGGAAGTGAAAGTTATATTGAGGTGGTAACATAGACTACTCTTTCCACAGCGAGTTTTTGACACCACTTGACTACCAGCACATTTCTTGGGATCAATCCAGGTGTCATTTCATCCTACCCGAATCATGCTGTCTGGGGAGTTTGGGTTCCACCATGCAGCTTCCGTTTGTTCACAACCCCGAGATCTACAATGAAAGTCACTGGGTCCACCACAGGTTTGGGCCTGTTTGCGACTTTGGAAATCAGGTGGGCACACATAATAGTCAAGACTGGCTAGTTTACACCTAAGATGGGGGAGATGACTTCCATAATTCATGGGGTAAGGTGGTCTATGTTGCCCTGGTTTGGGTTTGAGTGGGATCTTTGTGGGGTCCTCTATGTCAGGGAGATCCCAGTCAGAGAGGCCTATGGGAATCTGACAAATGTCTGGGTGAAGAGATGGCCACCAAGTCCATAAGGGGGCTGTATGAAAAATAGACCATACTACTTGTCCAGTAGGATTTATAACTTGCCATTGTTGCTGAACAGGCTGATGGGGAGTAGGACTGCTGGTGGTCCGAGGAAGATTCCATGCCCTACCCAGAGAACGGACACGCAACTTGAGATGGTTACCAGTCTGTTTCAGTTTCCAGTCGGAGTCTGTACAGGGTGCAGGCATGAGATGAGAGGCATGGATCCAGGAAGTGATCCCATCCACTTTCACCACTGTGGGTGTTATAAGCAGCACCTGGTATGGTCCTTTCCACCGGGTTCCAGGGATGACACCTGATGCCGTCTCACGTAGATGAAGTCTCTCTCTTGATATTGATGTGGGGTTCCCTCATCTCCAGGCTGATAAGCAGAGGCCAACTGTTTCCACAGGTATCGCTGGGTGCTGGGTTTGTTCAAGGGCTTTAAGTCTGTCAAGCAAGGGGCTGTGAAAGGAATCATTAAGTCTCAGAGTTGGGGTTAAATCCCTTATTGGAGGAGGGGCTCATAGAGAATTTCATTAGGGGTTAGGTTACACAAAGAGGCAGAGGGGTTATTTCTTGCACAAAACAGTGCATAAGGTAGGAACATAATTTTTTATGCCGGTCTAGAAGCTTAATTTCGTTAAGGTCTCTATGATGGTTCTATTCATCCTTTCTACCTGTCCTGAGCTCTGGGGTCTATAAGCACAATGTAACTTCCAATTAATCGCCAGGGTCCTGGCGAATCCCTGACTTACCTGGGCCACGAATGCCGGTCCGTTATTGGACCTTATTACCTTGCAGGCTGAACCTTGGAAAATGTCTTCTAGGATCTTTTTGACCACCATCTGAGCCATTTCTTTCTTCATGGGGAAGGCTTCGACCCATCCTGAAAAAGTATCTACAAAGACTAGGAGATATTTAAGTCCATACCTTGCTGGCTTCATTTCAGTAAAGGTCACTGTTCAGAATTGTCCTGGTCTGGTTCCTCATAAGCGCTTCCCTGCAGGAAGCCTGGATCAGTAAGTATTAACTAATTGGCCAACTTGACAAGCTCTAGTCACCTGCGCAGCTATTTCTTTCCTCTGTGAGTCAGTCAATAATAAGTCCTTTCTTCGGTCTTTTAAGAGTGCCTATAACTTCTTTGAGCCTAAGTGGGTGAGCTGGTGTACATCTTTGACATAAAGGTGGGCTTTTTGAAATTGTAAACTTGGCTCTGTAGGGTCCCAGAGTTCTGTATCTGTCTCCTCAGATGATAAGTTGCCTGAATGTTCTGGTGCCGCCAAGTCTCCTGATTGTTGTTCCCCCCGGTGTGGAAAAAGTTAACAGAGTCACTCCATTTAGGGATGCCAATTAAGCTCCCTCATCTGCCCTTCTGTTTCCAACCGCCACGGGGTAATTTCCCTTCTGGTGCCCTGGACAGTGCACTATAGCTAGTTCCTTAGGGCCCTGCACTGCTGAGAGAAGGTGGAGGATCTCATGTTTGTTCTTTCTTTCTTTCCCAGCAAAGGTTAATAGCCGCCTTTGCTGGTAAATAGCCCCGTGCACATTTGCAGTGGCAAATGCATAGCGGCTATCAATGTATATGGTGGCCCTTTTGTCTGTTGCTAGTTCCAATGCTTTCGTAAGGGCAATCAGTTCTGCTTTTGGGGCTGATGTCCCTTCTGAGAGACCAGAGGTCCAAATGACATTAGTTTCGCTAACTACTGCTGCTCCAGCCCGCCGCTTACCATCTTGGAGGAAGCTGCGGCCCTCCATAAACCATATGACTTCAGGGCAAGGCAGTGGCTGATCCTTCAAGTCTCGTCCTATACTGGTTTTTTCTGTCAGTATGTGTTGACACTCATGAGCGACGGGTCCTGATGATTTTTCTGGCAGCAGTGTACCCGGGTTGAGTGGAGCAGGTGGTCCCAGCATTATTCTGTCTTTATCAAGCAAGAGGCTCTGGTAGTGGGTTATTCTGGAGTTTCATAGCCACCTCTCTGGAGGCTGACAGATGATGTTCTTCAGGGCATTGGGAGCTATAATCGTTAGCTTCTGTCCCAATGTTAATTTATCAGCATCTGTTATTAGAAGGGCTTCCGCTGCTATAGCTCTTAAGCAATGGGGCCACCCACTAGCCATTGGGTCCAGTTTATTTGATAAGTATTCTACCGGCGTTTTCCAAGGTCCCAAATTCTGAGTGAGCACAACCCGTGCTATTTCTTTCTTTTCCTCGGTGTAGAGAGTGAAGGGTTTTTCTACATCTGGGAGTGCTAAGGCTGGAGCAGATAGCAGCACCCTTTTTTTGACATTATCAGAAGCATGTTGGTGCTCAGGGGTCCATTGGAAGTGGGCATCTGCCTTCACAGCGGGTATAAAGGGGCAGCCATAGACACAAACCCAGGAATCCATTACCTGCATAAGCCTGCAGTCCCAGGAAACTCTCTTAGTTGTCTCTTATTGGATGGGTGTGGTATCTGCACAAAGGTTTGTTTTCTGGGCTCAGTGAGCCATCATTTGGCACCCCTAGGAGAATAACCCAGGAAGATTACTTCTTGCTGACAAATTTGAGCCTTTTTGGCAGAAGCCCAATATCCAAGCCGAGCAAGCTCAGATAATAGTGCTTGGGTCCCAGACTCATAGTTCTACTTGGTATTGGCTGCCAGTAGCAGATCATCCACATATTGGAGTAGGGTGACTTCGAGGTGTGCAGTTCTGAAGTCATTGAGGTCCCTGTGGAGGGCTTCATCAAAGAGAGTGGGAGAGTTTTTGAACCCCTGTGGGAGTCTAGTCCAGGTTAGTTAGCCAGATGTTCCTGTTTCTGGGTCTATCCACTCAAAAGCGAACAGCAACTGACTGTCCTTATGTAGGGGCAAGCATAAGTAAGCATCTTTAAAGTCCAGCACATTGTACTATTCCCACTTTGGATTCAGAGTGCTAAGCAAATTATATGGATTGGGTACCGTGGGGTGAATGTCCTGCACTCTGTTGTTGATCTCTCTTAGGTCTTGAACAGGACGGTAGTCCCCAGTCCCCAGTTGCTGGCTTTCTTACTGCTACCAGGGGGTATTCTAGGACGATTGACAGGGCCTTAGGACCCCAAGAGCAAGGTATTTCTGAATGTGGGGCCTTATCCCATCCTTAGCTTCTTTGATTAGAGGACATTTTTTACACTAATTGGAGAGGTAGAGGCTTTAATTCTATTACTATTGGAGGTTTTTTTATGGCTAGACCTAACCCAGAAGTTTCTGCCCAGGCATTAGGATAATCTTTTATCCATTTCTGGGATAGTTTGCCTGTTTGATCAGTTCTAGGGGGCGCGAAGAGTTGATGTTCATCTTCTACAGACATAGGCAAAGCCGTGACTATGGGAGTTTTTACTGAAGGCTTTTTAAACAGGATTAAAGGTTATTCTAGCATGCAGTTTGGTAAGCAGATCCCTGCCCATCAATAGGGCGGGGCATTCTGGGATTACTAGGAAAGCGTGGTGGACTTTTCCATTTCCTACTTCCATTGTCCTCTTAGTTATCCAAGCCCATTATCTACTGCCATTAGCCCCTTGAACAAGAGACTATTTATTTGATAGGGGCCCAAGTGGGGTCTTACAGGCTGAGCATACAGCTCCTGTATCCACTTCAAAGTTCACTGGGGTCCCCTCCACTTCAAATGTTACCCTGAGCTCGGGGAGGAGATCCGAGCCCCGACTTTACTAGTCCTCTTCTAGAGTCAGCAAGGCGGGCTGGCATCTCTGCTTCTTTTTGGGGTACTCTTTGGCACAGTGTCTTTTTTTTTTTACAGTAGGCACATTGATCTGAGGCCAGGGGCAGCTTTTGGCATGGGCCCACATATCCCTTCCTGTCTCTGTGTTTTTAACTTCTGGCCTATTTGCTGCTCTGACCAGAACCTTTGCCAATGCTTTAGTCTGCCTTTAGCTCTTTCATCCTCCTTTTGTTCCCTTTCCTTCTCTCTCCTGTGTTCCCATTCCTCCTCAGTTTCTCTCTTATAATATACTTTCTCAGCTTCTATGACTAAATCTCTTAAGGTCATATCTTGTAATCCATCTAGGCGTTGTAATTTTCTCTTAATATCTAGGGCAGCCTGCTGGAAAAAGGCCATTGCAACAGATGTCTTTTCGTCCTCTGCCTGAGGATCAAAAGGAGTATATTTCCTATATGCTTCCATAATTCTCTCCAGAAACATAGAGGGAGACTCATTAGGCCATTGGATAATCTCTCGTACCTTGGCCAAATTAGTCAGACCTCTGGCGGCCACTCGGAAACCCGCTATTAGAGCCCGGCGATAAGTGGACAGATGCTACCTACATTCAAAGGTGTTGGGGTCCCAGTTTGGTAGGTTCATGGGCCCATAGGGACGGAGAGGGAGCATCACAGGGGCTTCTGAGTTTTCTATTATCCGTCGCCAGCGGGTTCCTTTAGGTGGTCCAGCTTTCTCCAGGGGAGGAGGGGCTGCTGCTGCTACGGAGAAGTCTCCTGGAGGGATTGGGTCTAGCCCAATTGCCTGTAGTGGCGGAGAGGCTGAGTCAGCGGCGGGAGGATCATCTGAAACGTGTTGGGGGTTGGGGAGAGAGGGTAGAGGATAAGGAGGGGGAGGAGTGTCCAGTCTTGTGACCCAGGGAGAAAGGAGGGAAGTGGCGGGGGAGGGGAAGGTTTGAATGATAGGATCCTGGGGAAGGCGTGTATGGCTGTTGATCTGGGTGGCCACGTGGTCCCGGCTGAAAGAAAATACCTCTGACTTTTCGGATTAAAGGGAAGTAGAAGGATTTTTCTGGGGGTCACCTGACTCCGAGGATGGGCCATTCTGAACCAAAGAGAGTCTGCCAGGTCCGGCATTTTACTGAAAAAGAAAGATTCAGTGCCCTTGAGTGGATATCAATCCAATTATCAAGAGTCAGCGACAGAAGCATGGAAGTGTGTTGTCCCATAATGGAAGATACTAAAAGAGGGACAGTGAAGACACAAACGCAACACAGACAAAGAAAAACAGCAAACATTTAACATGGGTCCAAGACAAAGATTAGAACTGAGTAACTGGCAAAACCTGATGGGTTAGACAATAAAGACAGACAGTAAACTCAACATGAATTCAGGACAATGAACAAAACTGAGTAGCCAACAAAACCTGATGGGCTGGCAAACCTAATCCTGAAGTAAAATATAACCGAGTTGAGGAAACTACTATTCCTTTATTTCCCTCATCCTCTGGAGTGTCCCCCAGGGACGTGGCCTGTATAACTGTGACTCGTCTGTCAGCAACCGTCAGAGAGATCTAATACTCTTCACCGACAGCCACATTGCCAAGCCCTAACCTGAAACCCGAAACCAGAAAGAGGCGCCTTACTTACCCCGAGAGGAATCCCTTGGGGTCTTTCGTCTGCCGCGCCGGATATCTCACCTAGGGCCTCCAGATGAAAAGGTGGGGCAAACGTCAAAGGAAAAGACCACCAACAGGCTTTCTCATGCAACACCAAAGGGTTTATTGGGGGTGCAGCATGCTGGGGCTCAGAGCTCACTTCAGAGGAGCAAAGAACAAAGAGCCCCGAGAATAACTTGAGCAGAGTTTATATACATTCTTTAGAGAGGGCAGGGACTTTACATACATCATAGCCTCCTTTAGGAAATCATCATATACCGAGGGAAAATCAAATAAGATCTCTAAAACATGATTAGCACATTCATTGGTGGGAACATGTCGGGCAGGTGGTGATTGGTCAGCCCTGAGAAGGGGTATACATTTAAACTGATTGGTTGAAGCCCTGAGATTTATAAGTGCTGAGCTGCACGGTTTATGAAAAGGGGTTGTTAAGTAACTAGGTGGTCAGGGAAGATTTCAACACACATCTAATGTGCAGATCCGGGAATTGTCTTAACTGCCACAGGAATTTCAGGTGCTGAGTGCAGCTTGGAAACTTTACAAAACCTAGTTATTTACATTTAAATTTCAATTTCTTTTATTCTTTCAGAACCTTAGAGAGGAAAGCGAGAGAATTCATCCACAATGACTGCTCTTTTGGCCAATTTGGTTTTGGATGTACACATGGGATCTTTCTTTAGATCCATCTAGTGCTGATAATCTAAGCCAAAGTCTCAAACAGGGCCAAAAGGCAAATTAAGACACATCCATTTAGAAAGCAATTACTAATCTGTGGTCAGTTATAGAACTCAGTTTCTTAGGAGAATCACACCAGTGTTCAAGCCCAGGTGAACCCAGTCATCTCTTCCAACAGCCACACAAGTGATCACAATTAAAACCAAAATAATCCCACATGGCCCTCATCTTTTTCCATATAGTCACTCATCATAACCTCTGGCTGGAGGTTTCCTTAAATGGTGCAGCCCAAGAGAGTGTCCAAGATAAGCTCCATTGCCCCTCATTTGCCTAAACTCAGGGTCGCCTGGACACCCTTCCTGTGAACCAGGATTGATCACATAGATCGGCCATTAATACTGCTCTGCTTCTCAAATTTGAGGCCTACTGACTGTCAGGTATAGATTCCTTATGTGATTTGGAGTCATGATTAAACCCAAGCACCTCTGCAGGGATTGGAAGAACTCATTTGACCCAAACAATTCCTATACTCCTTTGATGTAAGTCAGGAACCTTACAGAAGAAGGTGAGAGACTTCATCTACAATGACTGCTCTTTTGGCCATTTTGGTTTTGGATGCACACATGGGATCTTTCTTTAGATCCATCAGGTGCTGAGAATCTAAGCCACAGCCTTACACAGGGCCAAGAGGCTGATTCAGACACATCCCTTTCCAAAGCAATTAAGACAAGACCCACTGGTGAGGCCCATTCATTTACATTTGAAAACCGTTTTCTTCAGGCTTCACAAAGGGGTGGCCTGAGGCAAAGACCTTCCTGACATTCAGGGCAACAGAACAATATGTAAGCAAAATGCCCAAAGCAGGGTTTCTCCACTGAGACTTTCCTGGTCACACTGATATCTGAGTTTTCTGATTGCTTGCCATTCCCTTCAGCTATCCATTACATGGCCATGTCACAGAGTTTGGAGGTGGTACATATTTTGGACACAAAACCATGAGCCTATTCTGGTGAGTAGCCAGAATTCAGAAAGAAAACAGGAACTTAGGAAGATAGTAGGTGTTGCCCATCAATAAGGCAACCTGCAGTCCATTCCTAAGATGGGTAGAATGAATTCTGGGAAGCTTTCTACTAGACAGGACACATCCATTGATGCATTCTCTTTTCTAATGTCTACAGCCACGGACACAGTGGGATACACAGACACAGAAACACTCGCCTTGTCAAAGGACATTCTAAAAACAGTCCACTTCAAACCAAATAATCTGTCTTTTCTTCCTATTCTCAGAACATGAGACAAAACCACAAACTCACACCCACACTCAAAAAGGCACCTCCTTCCCCAAAGTAAGTCAGTGACTATCCAGAGTGTCTTCTGATTGGTGGGCCATACTATGTTCCCCCAAAATGGCCTGTCCTGTCTCAGATCTGGTCTCCTTGTCCAACTCTGTGAATTTGTCAAGAGCCTGTGCTCACCACTACATGCTTTCTCAGGGAAAACCCGTCTTCAAAGCTCTCCTCGCATTTGGCCATCCTCACATCAGTAGGTACAAAAAAGACAGACTCTGTCCTTGGTAAATCCAAACAAGTTAGCCCACTGGGACTGGGACTCTGACTGTCTGTGTGTTCCCGTCTTCCTGGATCCCAAGATCAGAGAGTTCAATCACCAAAGAAGTGAGGTAGGTCAATTCCTTCATTAACTGAATGAAGTCAGTTCCTTGGCAACCACTATTTTATTAAACTTTCAATATAATTATGAAAACAGAAATCTAGGTAAGATTTGAAGTCCAGAAGGGCATTGGGCCCTTGATTGGGATACTTAGTATTGAATTAGGTTCTGCGCAGATGTCCAAGATAAATCGATATACAATGGCATAAGACCTTGTCCCTTGGATGATTGAATGTAGAAGAGAACTTCCCGTCAAAAAGGGATAGTTGGTAGGATTAGGAAGATAGTCGGTAGGTTTAGAAAAAAGAGTGAGTATAGGATTTGGACCAAAAGTTCTTTAGCAATCATGTTTCGGGTAGATAGTGAACATAAATATCAGCACATGTGAAGAATAAGTCACAATGATGAACTCGGGAAAATATGTAAGAATGCAGATATCAATAGAGACATTAGGAAATCAGGCAAAGTATAAAGTGAGTGATAGGATTAGACATTTTCAACATGGTTGAGGTTGAATATATAATCTTTGGAAGAAACAAATATGTAGGCACCAATAGGATTGACATTTAAGAGCATTAGGCAACCTGGATATGGTTGAATTAGTAATCCATGGTCAATTTCCATTTCGATTTGGTGAAAGGTTAATAAAATAGGCACTTGTAACTTCCTGTTTTTCTGTATGCTTAACAAAACACTGTTGAAACCTGGAGAACTGTTTGCTAATTTTGTTCTCAGAATGTGCTCTCCCCAACTGCCAAACTGAGGATTGTACTCCCTCACCCAGTTTTACCAAACTGCCCATTCGCTCTGACCCATCAATAAATTTTTCTCCCTGCCCTCTCTAAGAAAATATATAAGCTCTGATTAAGCTGTTCTCAGGGCTCTCTGCTCTATTCAAGTGAGCTCTGAGCCCCAGCATGCTGGAGCCAAAATAAACACGTTGTTGTTGCTGAGTGAAAATGGTATACTGTTCTGGACTTAAAACATGCTTTCTTTTGCTTGCCTCTGCATAAAGATAGTCAGTTGCTGTTTGATTCAGAGTGGGTAGACCCTGAAACCGGAATGTCTTGTCAACTAACTTGGACTAGACTCCCACAAGGGTTCAAAAACTCCCCCACTCTCTTTGATGAAGCCCTCCACAGAGATCTCAACAACTTCAGAACTACACACCCCAAAGTCACCCTGCTTCAATATGTGGATGTCCTGCTACTGGAAGCCAACACCAAGGATAACTGTGAGTCTGCAACCCAAGCACTGTTATCCGAGCTTGGTCAACTTGGGATAGAGCTTCTGCCAAAAAGGCCCAAATTTGCCAGCACGAAGTAATCTTCCAGGGTATTTCCTTAGGGGAGGTAAATGATGGCTCACTGAGCCCAGAAAACAAACTGTTGTGCAGATACCACCCGCATCTAAAAGGAGACAACTCAGAGAGTTTCTTGAGACTGCTGGCTTTTGCAGGTTATGGATACCTGGGTTTGTGTTCTTAGCTGCTCCTTTATACCCGCTGTTAAATGAGGATGCCCAATTCCAATGGACCCCTGAGCACCAGCAAGATTTTGATAACATCTAAGAACACTGACACTGAATTCCTCAACTTCACTGAGCCCATCCTGCAATTACAGAAAGCCCTACACTACTTTAAAAATATATATCAACCTACTCACCTTGGTTCAAAGAAAATGCAGGCATTCCTGAAGGATCAAGAACAGAGTTTTCGACTAACTGACTCACAGCGAAAGGAAATATCTGAAAGGATAACAAAAGCCTGTCGGGTCTGTCAATTGGTTAATGCTTACCCTTCCAAGCTTCCTGCAGGAAAGCACCTACGAGGAACCAGACAAGGACAATTCTGGGAAGTGGACTTTAATGAAATTAAGCCAGCAAGGTATGGACTTAAATATCTCCTAGTCTTTGTAGATACATTTTTAGGGTGGATTGAAGCCTTTCCCACAAAATAAAAATCAACAGAGCAAATGATGGTCAAGAATATCCTGAAAGATATTTTCCAAGCTAAGGCCTGCCTAAGATAATAGGGTCTGATAATGGACCGGCGTTAATGGCCCAGGAAAGTCAGGGCTTACTAAAGACCCTGGGGATTAATTGGAAGTTACATTGTGCTTATAGACCCCAGAGCTCAGGACAGGTAAAAAATAAATAGAACTATTAAAGAGACCTTAAAAAATTAAGCTTAGAGACCAGCATAAAAGATTGGACAATGCTCCTGCCTTATGCACTGTTTTATGCAAGAAATTCTCCCTCTGTTTCTTTGTGTAACCTCACCCCCTATGAAATTCTCTATGGTGTCCCTCCTCCAGTAAGGGACCTAACCCCAACGCTAAGACCTAAAGATCCCTTCCACACCCCCTTGCTTGAAAGACTAAAAGCTCTCGAAAAAACTCAGCGATACCTGTTGAAACACCTGGCCTCTGCTTACCAACCTGGGGATGAGGGGACTCCACATCAATATCAAGTAAGAGATTTGTCTACATAAGACGACATCAGGTGTCAATCCTGGAACCCTACTGGAAAGAACCATACCAGGTGCTACGTATAACACCTACAGTGGTAAAAGTAGACGGAATCACTTCCTGGATTCATGCCTCAAGTCTCAAGCCTGTGTCCTGTCTGGACTCTGGCTGGAAACTGGAAAAGACTGTTAACCCTTTCAAATTGTGTATTCGCCATGTGGATATGGCTATAGACTCTCCCCTTGGCCAACAGTAGTCCTAACCCTCATCAGCCCGTTCAGCAGTGATTGCTGATCACAAATTCACCTAGGCAAGATGTGTGATCTAACTTGCATACAGCCCCCTTAGGGACCTGGTGGCTATCTCTCCACCCAGACATTTGTCAGCTGGCTATTGGTCTTTTCTTTTGGGATATCCATGATGAAGAGGATACCACTAAAATTTCATTAAATAAGTTCTGTACCATAGATAATGGAAACAAACATTATGGATGTAGGGACACGCTAGCCAGATGCAGGTTGGCTAGCCTAGATTACTATGTTTGCCAGGCAGACGATCAAAGCCACAAACAGCCATGGATGTGTGGGGGAAAAGCTGACTTCTTCTGTAAGTCATGGGGATGTGAGCATACACGGGGTGCCTGGTGGAACACAACTGCTCATCAAATTCAGTACACAGCACTGGCCATATTACCAATTAGAGAACGAAAGCCGATGCCCCACAGAGGGGTCTCTAGGTCCTCAAAATCTGTGTGAACTTTTTAGCTTTTGCAAGTGCTCAAAAGGGTGAAAGGAGATTCCCCTATGTGGAAACCTTTTCCCTCCTTCGCTCACATCCTGAACTATGCTTCTCCAAAAGATCCTCACCCTCAGCCTTCTGCTCCAGACTTTCTGCTGTCACTCCCACCTCAGCAACCTGATTTCTCCCCTCCAATTACTAGATCAAAAACCCGTACCTCCGCCGGTTCTCAGACCATTGCCCCCTTGCTGAGGTAGCAGGTACTGAGGCACCCTTCCACCCACTCACTCCTCTCTTCTCCTGTCAGTGCCCGCACCGGGTCCCACCAGGTCCTCTTACTAGCTAACCCAAAGCTCAAACCAGGGGAGGAGAACCCTCAGACTCCTATCCACGAAGTAATAAAAATGGCCTTTAAAGTTTCTTTGTAATCACTGAAAACAGTTTACTAAGAATTTAAAATCCCTCACAGGCTTTTTGGGATACTCACTTCGGTTTTCCCCTTGGCACTATCTGTTCTACTGCTCAAGTTTTTGTTGCTAGGAAAATCACAAACCCCTTTCCTATTATTCTTTTACATCTCTCCTTCCTCATACTCAGATCCACGGAGCTGCTCTCACCCCCCACCTTCCTCGACTTCCCCTTCTGTACCAGGCACACAGAAAAGTCTTAACTCACCTTCTCCAGAAGTCTTCACCATGGCTAACTTTAGGACTGTCAGCAAAAGAGTCCCTATAAAAGAGTTCAATGTAGATAAACTTCCTCTTTTCATGTTGCCTGTTCTACTTAGGCACTGACTTGAAAAATAAGCACTCCTAAGCTAGACACCCCCTTACTAATTTTTCACAAAATATGTTAACAAGGCCCCTGGCCTTGAGCTGGGGCTTCACAGAGATGGCTACATTTCTAAGATAAAAAAGTTTCCAACTGGGCTCCATGGTAACAGCTGGCACGGAGAAAAAAAAAAAGAGAAGAAAAAAGCTCTCCCCTCCTAGGTGTCCTTAAAAATGTAACTTGCCCAGAACAGAGGAAAAAAAAAACCATAAAAAAACTGCTTTTTGTGAACTTCTGCAGACTGTGAACTTCTGAGCCCCTTCCCTTACATGATGGGTACAAAATTCTGAAACTACCTAAACTTGGGGTTCAGGGAGTTAATTGATTACAACAGAAGCAATGCCTTCTAAATCATGTTGCAACTAAATAGGACTGTTTCCCTGTCTTCAATTCTATCTTAGGTACCTTGCTTTTTCCATACCTAAAACAATATATATCTATATACTTAAACATTGTTCATGTTTTCATAAAATGGCCAACAGATGTGATTAATTACGTAATGGTGCAGATGTTTCCCATTGTGCTCTATAATGACGCAGGTTCATTTGAAGTTCAAATAGGGAGGCATACAACCCGGTTCTGCCGGGAAACTGTATCCCTCACTTTAGCCATCCTATTAGTAATAGGTGTTGCTGCAGGGCTGGCAAAGGAACCACTGCCCTAGTCCATGGGACACAACAAATGACCCAATTAGAATCAGCAGTATACCAAACCTTAGAGATATAAAAAACCTCCATCAGAGCTTTACAGGAATCTTTAACCTCTCTCTCTCTCTGAAGTTGTTTTAAAGAAAAGGCGAGGGTTGGAACTCCTTTTCATGAGAAAAGGAGTTTTAGTGTTTGAAACTCTAAATCAATCACGGTTTGTGCTAGCTCCTTGAAACTTGACCAAATGAAGTAGTTCTAAGTTCTATCTCTATGGTTTGTTTCCTCTTGAAGTAAACCATGCATAGACTGGCGAAAAACACTTTCGTTTGAAATGGGTTGCCAAGCTTCCAAAAAACTACTAGTTTGCTGAAATCTCAGCAAACCTTTTTTCACCAAATCTTGATGATACTTGGTGGTAATGATCAGTTCACTAATCCCACTTGGCTGCCCAATTTTTATTCTTCTAGGTTGAAGCATTCGTTTCCAGTAACAGTTTGAATTTTTAGGTTTCACTCTGTTTTCTCGTACATAGATAGCTGTGTTTGGAATTCTAAATCAAACACGGTTTGTGCTAGCTCCTTGAAACTTGACCAAATGAAGTAGTTCTAAGTTCTATCTCTATGGTTTGTTTCCTCTTGAAGTACCCCATGCAGAGACTGGCGAAAAACACTTTCGTTTGAAAGGGGTTGCCAAGCTTCCAAAAAACTACTAGTTTGCTGAAATCTCAGCAAACATTTTTTCACATAATCTTGATGATACTTGGTGGTAATGATCAGTTCACTAATCCCACTTGGCTGCCCAACTTTCACTCTTCTAGGTTAAAGCGTTCGTTTCCAGTAACACTTTGAATTTTTAGGTTTCACTCTGTTTTCTGCTATATAGATAGATGTGTTTGAAACTCTAAATCAAACACGGTTTGTGCTAGCTCCTTGAAACTTGACCAAATGAAGTAGTTCAAAGTTCTATCTCTATGGTTTGTTTCCTCTTGAAGTACCCCATGCAGAGACTGGCGAAAAACACTTTCGTTTGAAAGGGGTTGCCAAGCTTCCAAAAAACTACTAGTTTGCTGAAATCTCAACAAACATTTTTTCACCAAATCTTGATGATACTTGGTGGTAATGATCAGTTCACTAATCCCACTTGGCTACCCAATTATTATTCTTCTAGGTTGAAGCATTCGTTTCCAGTAACAGTTTGAATTTTTAGGTTTCACTCTGTTTTCTCCTACATAGATAGATGTGTTTGGAATTCTAAATCAAACACGGTTTTTGCTAGCTCCTTGAAACTTAACCAAATGAAGTAGTTCTAAGTTCTGTCTCTATGGTTTGTTTCCTCTTGAAGTACACCATGCAGAGACTGGCGAAAAACACTTTCGTTTGAAAGGGGTTGCCAAGCTTCCAAAAAACTACTAGTTTGCTGAAATCTCAGCAAACATTTTTTCACCAAATCTTGATGATACTTGGTGGTAATGATCAGTTCACTAATCTCACTTGGCTGCCCAACTTTCACTCTTCTAGGTTCAAGCGTTCGTTTCCAGTAACACTTTGAATTTTTAGGTTTCACTCAGTTTTCTGCTATATAGATAGATGTGTTTGAAACTCTAAATCAAACACGGTTTGTGCTAGCTCCTTGAAACTTGACCAAATGAAGTAGTTCTAAGTTCTATCTCTATGGTTTGTTTCCTCTTGAAGTACCCCATGCAGAGACTGGCGAAAAACACTTTCGTTTGAAAGGGGTTGTCAAGCTTCCAAAAAAATACTAGTTTGCTGAAATCTCAGCAAACATTTTTTCACCAAATCTTGATGATACTTGGTGGTAATCATCAGTTCACAAATCCCACTTGGCTGCCCAATTTTTATTCTTCTAGGTTGAAGCATTGGTTTCCAGTAACAGTTTGAATTTTTAGGTTTCACTCTGTTTTCTCATACATAGATAGCTGTGTTTGGAATTCTAAATCAAACACGGTGTGTGCTAGCTCCTTGAAACTTGACCAAATGAAGTAGTTCTAAGTTCTATCTCTATGGTTTGTTTCCTCTTGAAGTACCCCATGCAGAGACTGGCGAAAAACACTTTCGTTTGAAAGGGGTTGCCAAGCTTCCAAAAAACTACTAGTTTTCTGAAATCTCAGCAAACACTTTTACACCAAATCTTGATGATACTTGGTGGTAATGATCAGTTCACTAAGCCCACTTGGCTGCCCAATTTTTCCTCTTCTAGGTTCAAGTGTTCGTTTCCAGCAACACTTTGAATTTTTAGGTTTCACTCTGTTTTCTGCTATATAGATAGATGTGTTTGAAACTCTAAATCAAACACGTTTTGTGCTAGCTCCTTGAAACTTGACCAAATGAAGTTGTTCTATGTGCCATCTCTATGGTTTGTTTCCTCTTGAAGTACCCCATGCAGAGACTGCCGAAAAAACTTTCGTTTGAAAGGGGTTGCCAAGCTTCCAAAAAACTACTAGTTTGCTGAAATCTCAGCAAACATTTTTTCACCAAAACTTGATGATACTTGGTGGTAATGATCAGTTCACTAATCCCACTTGGCAGCAAAACTTTCACTCTTCTAGGTTCAAGCGTTCGTTTCCAGTAACACTTTGAATTTTTAGGTTTCACTCTGTTTTCTGCTATATAGATAGATGTGTTTGAAACTCTAAATGAAACACGGTTTGTGCTAGCTCCTTGAAACTTGACCAAATGAAGTAGTTCTAAGTTCTATCTCTATGGTTTGTTTCCTCTTGAAGTACCCCATGCAGAGACTGGCGAAAAACACTTTCGTTTGCAAGGGGTTGCGAAGCTTCCAAAAAACTAGTAGTTTGCTGAAATCTCAGCAAACATTTTTTCACCAAATCTTGATGATACTTGGTGGTAATGATCAGTTCACTAAGCCCACTTGGCTGCCCAATTTTTACTAATCTAGGTTCAAGCGTTCGTTTCCAGTAACACTTTGAATTTTTAGGTTTCACTCTGTTTTTTGCTATATAGATAGATGTGTTTGAAACTCTAAATCAAACACGGGTTTGTGCTAGCTCCTTGAAACTTGACCAAATGAAGTCGTTCTAAGTTCTATCTCTATGGTTTGTTTCCTCTTGAAGTACCCCATGCAGAGACTGGCGAAAAACACTTTCGTTTGAAAGGGGTTGCCAAGCTTCCAAAAAACTACTAGTCTGCTGAAATCTCAGCAAACATTTTTTCACCAAATCTTGATGATACTTGGTGGTAATGATCAGTTCACTAATCCCACTTGGCTACCCAATTTTGATTCTTCTATGTTGAAGCATTCGTTTCCAGTAACACTTTGAATTTTTAGGTTTCACTCTGTTTTCTCCTACATAGATAGATGTGTTTGGAATTCTAAATCAAACACGGTTTGTGCTAGCTCCTTGAAACTTGACCAAATGAAGTAGTTCTAAGTTCTATCTCTATGTCTGTTTCCTCTTGAAGTACCCCATGCAGAGACTGGCGAAAAACACTTTCGTTTGAAAGGGGTTGCCAAGCTTCCAAAAAACTACTAGTTTGCTGAAATCTCAGCAAACATTTTTTCACCAAAACTTGATGATACTTGGTGGTAATGATCAGTTCACTAATCCCACTTGGCAGCCCAACTTTCACTCTTCTAGGTTCAAGCGTTCATTTCCAGTAACACTTTGAATTTTTAGGTTTCACTCTGTTTTCTGCTATATAGATAGATGTGTTTGAAACTCTAAATCAAACACGGTTTGTGCTAGCTCCTTGAAACTTGACCAAATGAAGTAGTTCTAAGTTCTATCTCTATGGTTTGTTTCCTCTTGAAGTACCCCATGCAGAGACTGGCGAAAAACACTTTCGTTTGAAAGGGGTTGCCAAGCTTCCAAAAAACTACTAGTTTGCTGAAATCTCAGCAAACATTTTTTCACCAAATCTTGATGATACTTGGTGGTAATCATCAGTTCACTAATCCCACTTGGCTGCCCAATTTTTATTCTTCTGTGTTGAAGCATAGGTTTCCAGTAACAGTTTGAATTTTTAGGTTTCACTCTGTTTTCTCATACATAGATAGCTGTGTTTGGAATTCTAAATCAAACACGGTTTGTGCTACCTCCTTGAAACTTGACCAAATGAAGTAGTTCTAAGTTCTATCTCTATGGTTTGTTTCCTCTTGAGGTACCCCATGCAGAGACTGGCGAAAAACACTTTCGTTTGAAAGGGGTTGCCAAGCTTCCAAAAAACTACTAGTTTTCTGAAATCTCAGCAAACACTTTTTCACCAAATCTTGATGATACTTGGTGGTAATGATCAGTTCACAAATCCCACTTGGCTGCCCAATTTTTACTCTTCTAGGTTCAAGCGTTCGTTTCCAGCAACACTTTGAATTTTTAGGTTTCACTCTGTTTTCTGCTATATAGATAGATGTGTTTGAAACTCTAAATCAAACACGTTTTGTGCCAGCTCCTTGAAACTTTACCAAATGAAGTAGTTCTACGTTCCATCTCTATGGTTTGTTTCCTCTTGAAGTACACCATGCAGAGACTGGCGAAAAACACTTTCGTTTGAAATTGGTGGCCAAGCTTCCAAAAAACTACTAGTTTGCTGAAATCTCAGCAAAACTTTTTTCACCAAATCTTAATGATACTTGGTGGTAATGATCAGTTCACTAATCCCACTTGGCTACCCAATTTTTATTCTTCTAGGTTGAAGCATTCGTTTCCAGTAACACTTTGAATTTTTAGGTTTCACTCTGTTTTCTGCTATATAGATAGATGTGTTTGAAACTCTAAATCAAACACGTTTTGTGCTAGCTCCTTGAAACTTTACCAAATGAAGTAGTTCTATGTTCCATCTCTATGGTTTGTTTCCTCTTGAAGTACCCCATGCAGAGACTGTCGAAAAACACTTTCGTTTGAAAGGGGTTGCCAAGCTTCCAAAAAACTACTAGTTTGCTGAAATCTCAGCAAACATTTTTTCACCAAAACTTGATGATACTTGGTGGTAATGATCAGTTCACTAATCCCACTTGGCAGCCCAACTTTCACTCTTCTAGGTTCAAGCGTTCGTTTCCAGTAACACTTTGAATTTTTAGGTTTCACTCTGTTTTCTGCTATATAGATAGATGTGTTTGAAACTCTAAATCAAACACGGTTTGTGCTAGCTCCTTGAAACTTGACCAAATGAAGTAGTTCTAAGTTCTATCTCTATGGTTTGTTTCCTCTTCAAGTACCCCATGCAGAGACTGGCGAAAAACACTTTCGTTTGCAAGGGGTTGCGAAGCTTCCAAAAAACTAGTAGTTTGCTGAAATCTCAGCAAACATTTTTTCACCAAATCTTGATGATACTTGGTGGTAATGATCAGTTCACTAAGTCCACTTGGCTGCCCAATTTTTACTAATCTAGGTTCAAGCGTTCGTTTCCTGTCACACTTTGAATTTTTAGGTTTCACTCTGTTTTCTGCTATATAGATAGATGTGTTTGAAACTCTAAATCAAACACGGTTTGTGCTAGCTCCTTGAAACTTGACCAAATGAAGTAGTTCTAAGTTCTATCTCTATGGTTTGTTTCCTCTTGAAGTACCCCATGCAGAAACTGGCGAAAAACACTTTCGTTTGAAAGGGGTTGCCCAGCTTCCAAAAAACTACTAGTTTGCTAAAATCTCAGCAAACTTTTTTTCACCAAATCTTGATGATACTTGGTGGTAATGATCAGTTCACTAATCCCACTTGGCTGCCCAATTTTTATTCATCTAGGTTGAAGCATTCGTTTCCAGTAACAGTTTGAATTTTTAGGTTTCACTCTGTTTTCTCATACATAGATAGCTGTGTTTGGAATTCTAAATCAAACACGGTTTGTGCTACCTCCTTGAAACTTGACCAAATGAAGTAGTTCTAAGTTCTATCTCTATCGTTTGTTTTCTCTTGAAGTACCCCATGCAGAGACTGGCGAAAAACACTTTCGTTTGAAAGGGGTTGCCAAGCTTCCAAAAAACTACTAGTTTGCTGAAATCTCAGCAAACATTTTTTCACCAAATCTTGATGATACTTGGTGGTAATCATCAGTTCACTAATCCCACTTGGCTGCCCAATTTTTATTCTTCTAGTTTGAAGCACTCGTTTCCAGTAACAGTTTGAATTTTTAGGTTTCACTCCATTTTCTCATACATAGATAGCTGTGTTTGGAATTCTAAATCAAACACGGTTTGTGCTAGCTCCTTGAAACTTGACCAAATGAAGTAGTTCTAAGTTCTATCTCTATGGTTTGTTTCCTCTTGAGGTACCCCATGCAGAGACTGGCGAAAAACACTTTCGTTTGAAAGGGGTTGCCAAGCTTCCAAAAAACTACTAGTTTTCTGAAATCTCAGCAAACACTTTTTCACCAAATCTTGATGATACTTGGTGGTAATGATCAGTTCACAAATCCCACTTGGCTGCCCAATTTTTACTCTTCTAGGTTCAAGCGTTCGTTTCCAGCAACACTTTGAATTTTTAGGTTTCTCTCTGTTTTCTGCTATATAGATAGATGTGTTTGAAACTCTAAATCAAACACGTTTTGTGCCAGCTCCTTGAAACTTTACCAAATGAAGTAGTTCTACGTTCCATCTCTATGGTTTGTTTCCTCTTGAAGTACACCATGCAGAGACTGGCGAAAAACACTTTCGTTTGAAAGGGGTGGCCAAGCTTCCAAAAAACTACTAGTTTGCTGAAATCTCAGCAAAACTTTTTTCACCAAATCTTAATGATACTTGGTGGTAATGATCAGTTCACTAATCCCACTTGGCTACCCAATTTTTATTCCTCTAGGTTGAAGCATTCGTTTCCAGTAACACTTTGAATTTTTAGGTTTCACTCTGTTTTCTGCTATATAGATAGATGTGTTTGAAACTCTAAATCAAACACGTTTTGTGCTAGCTCCTTGAAACTTTACCAAATGAAGTAGTTCTATGTTCCATCTCTATGGTTTGTTTCCTCTTGAAGTACCCCATGCAGAGACTGTCGAAAAACACTTTCGTTTGAAAGGGGTTGCCAAGCTTCCAAAAAACTACTAGTTTGCTGAAATCTCAGCAAACATTTTTTCACCAAAACTTGATGATACTTGGTGGTAATGATCAGTTCACTAATCCCACTTGGCAGCCCAACTTTCACTCTTCTAGGTTCAAGCGTTCGTTTCCAGTAACACTTTGAATTTTTCGGTTTCACTCTGTTTTCTGCTATATAGATAGATGTGTTAAAAACTCTAAATCAAACACGGTTTGTGCTAGCTCCTTGAAACTTGACCAAATGAAGTAGTTCTAAGTTCTATCTCTATGGTTTGTTTCCTCTTGAAGTACCCCATGCAGAGACTGGCGAAAAACACTTTCGTTTGCAAGGGGTTGCGAAGCTTCCAAAAAACTAGTAGTTTGCTGAAATCTCAGCAAACATTTTTTCACCAAATCTTGATGATACTTGGTGGTAATGATCAGTTCACTAAGCCCACTTGGCTGCCCAATTTTTACTAATCTAGGTTCAAGCGTTCGTTTCCAGTCACACTTTGAATTTTTAGGTTTCACTCTGTTTTCTGCTATATAGATAGATGTGTTTGAAACTCTAAATCAAACACGGTTTGTGCTAGCTCCTTGAAACTTGACCAAATGAAGTAGTTCTAAGTTCTATCTCTATGGTTTGTTTCCTCTTGAAGTACCCCATGCAGAGACTGGCGAAAAACACTTTCGTTTGAAAGGGGTTGCCAAGCTTCTAAAAAACTACTAGTTTGCTGAAATCTCAGCAAACATTTTTTCACCAAATCTTGATGATACTTGGTGGTAATCATCAGTTCACTAATCCCACTTGGCTGCCCAATTTTTATTCTTCTAGGTTGAAGCATTCGTTTCCAGTAACAGTTTGAATTTTTAGGTTTCACTCTGTTTTCTCATACATAGATAGCTGTGTTTGGAATTCTAAATCAAACACGGTTTGTGCTAGCTCCTTGAAACTTGACCAAATGAAGTAGTTCTAAGATCTATCTGTATGGTTTGTTTCCTCTTGAAGTACCCCATGCAGAGACTGGCGAAAAACACTTTCGTTTGAAAGGGGTTGCCAAGCTTCCAAAAAACTACTAGTTTGCTGAAATCTCAGCAAACATTTTTCACCAAATCTTGATGATACTTGGTGGTAATGATCAGTTCACTAATCCCACTTGGCTGCCCAATTTTTATTCTTCTAGGTTGAAGCATTCGTTTCCAGTAACAGTTTGAATTTTTAGGTTTCACTCTGTTTTCTCCTACATAGATAGCTGTGTTTGGAATTCTAAATCAAACACGGTTTGTGCTAGCTCCTTGAAACTTGACCAAATGAAGTAGTTCTAAGTTCTATCTCCATGGTTTGTTTCCTCTTGAAGTACCCCATACAGAGACTGGCGAAAAACACATTCGTTTGAAAGGGGTTGAAAACCTTCCAAAAAACTACTAGTTTGCTGAAATCTCATCAAACATTTTTTAACCAAAACTTGATGATACTTGGTGTTAATGATCAGTTCACTAATCCCACTTGGCAGCCCAACATTCACTCTTCTAGGTTCAAGCGTTCGTTTCCAGTAACACTTTGAATTTTTAGGTTTCACTCTGTTTTCTGCTATATAGATAGATGTGTTTGAAACTCTAAATCAAACACGGTTTGTGCTAGCTCCTTGAAACTTGACCAAATGAAGTAGTTTTAAGTTCTATCTCTATGAATTGTTTCCTCTTGAAGTACCCCATGCAGAGACTGGCGAAAAACACTTTCGTTTGAAAGGGGTTGCCAAGCTTCCAAAAAACTACTAGTTTGCTGAAATCTCAGCAAACATTTTTTCACCAAATCTTGATGATACTTGGTGGTAATCATCAGTTCACTAATCCCACTTGGCTGCCCAATTTTTATTCTTCTAGGTTGAAGCATTCGTTTCCAGTAACAGTTTGAATTTTTAGGTTTCACTCTGTTTTCTCATACATAGATAGCTGTGTTTTTAATTCTAAATCAAACACGGTTTGTGCTAGCTCCTTGAAACTTGACCAAATGAAGTAGTTCTAAGTTCTATCTCTATGGTTTGTTTCCTCTTGAAGTACCCCATGCAGAGACTGGCGAAAAAGACTTTCGTTTGAAAGGGGTTGCCAAGCTTCCAAAAAACTACTAGTTTGCTGAAATCTCAGCAAACATTTTTTCACCAAATCTTGATGATACTTGGTGATAATGATCAGTTCACTAATCCCACTTGGCTGCCCAACTTTCACTCTTCTAGATTCAAGCGTTCGTTTCCAGTTACACTTTGAATTTTTAGGTTTCACTCTGTTTTCTGCTATATAGATAGATGTGTTTGAAAGTCTAAATCAAAAACGGTTTGTGCTAGCTCCGTGAAACTTGACCAAATGAAGTAGTTCTATCTCTATGGTTTGTTTCCTCTTGAAGTACCCCATGCAGAGACTGGCGAAAAACACTTTCATTTGAAAGGGGTTGCCAAGCTTCCAAAAAACTACTAGTTTGATGAAATCTCAGCAAACATTTTTTCACCAAATCTTGATGATACTTGGTGGTAATGATCAGTTCACTAATCCCACTTGGCTGCCCAACTTTCACTCTTCTAGGTTCAAGCGTTCGTTTCCAGTAACACTTTGTATTTTTAGGTTTCACTCTGTTTTCTGCTATATAGATAGATGTGTTTGAAACTCTAAATCAAACACGGTTTGTGCTAGCTCCTTGAAATTTGACCAAATGAAGTAGTTCTAAGTTCTATCTCTATGGTTTGTTTCCTCTTGAAGTACCCCATGCAGAGACTGGCGAAAAACACTTTCGTTCGAAAGGGGTTGCCAAGCTTCCAAAAAACTACTAGTTTGCTGAAATCTCAGCAAACATTTTTTCACCAAATCTTGATGATACTTGGTGGTAATGATCAGTTCACTAATCCCACTTGGCTACCCAATTTTGATTCTTCTAGGTTGAAACATTCGTTTCCAGTAACAGTTTGAATTTTTAGGTTTCACTCTGTTTTCTCCTACATAGATAGATGTGTTTGGAATTCTAAATCAAACACGGTTTGTGCTAGCTCCTTGAAACTTGACCAAATGAAGTAGTTCTAAGTTCTATCTCTATGGTCTGTATCCTCTTGAAGTACCCCATGCAGAGACTGGCGAAAAACACTTTCGTTTGAAAGGGGTTGCCAAGCTTCCAAAAAACTACTAGTTTGCTGAAATCTCAGCAAACATTTTTTCACCAAAACTTGATGATACTTGGTGGTAATGATCAGTTCACTAATCCCACTTCGCAGCCCAACTTTCACTCTTCTAGGTTCAAGCGTTTATTTCCAGTAACACTTTGAATTTTTAGGTTTCACTCTGTTTTCTGCTATATAGATAGATGTGTTTGAAACTCTAAATCAAACACGGTTTGTGCTAGCTCCTTGAAACTTGACCAAATGAAGTAGTTCTAAGTTCTATCTCTATGGATTGTTTCCTCTTGAAGTACCCCATGCAGAGACTGGCGAAAAACACTTTCGTTTGAAAGGGGTTGCCAAGCTTCCAAAAAACTACTAGTTTGCTGAAATCTCAGCAAACATTTTTTCACCAAATCTTGATGATACTTGGTGGTAATCATCAGTTCACTAATCCCACTTGGCTGCCCAATTTTTATTCTTCTAGGTTGAAGCATTCGTTTCCAGTAACAGTTTGAATTTTTAGGTTTCACTCTGTTTTCTCATACATAGATAGCTGTGTTTGGAATTCTAAATCAAACACGGTTTGTGCTAGCTCCTTGAAACTTGACCAAATGAAGTAGTTCTAAGTTCTATCTCTATGGTTTGTTTCCTCTTGAAGTACCCCATGCAGAGACTGGCGAAAAACACTTTCGTTTGAAAGGGGTTGCCAAGCTTCCAAAAAACTACTAGTTTGCTGAAATCTCAGCAAATATTTTTTCACCAAATCTTGATGATACTTGGTGATAATGATCAGTTCACTAATCCCACTTGGCTGCCCAACTTTCACTCTTCTAGATTCAAGCGTTCGTTTCCAGTAACACTTTGAATTTTTAGGTTTCACTCTGTTTTCTGCTATATAGATAGATGTGTTTGAAACTCTAAATCAAACACGGTTTGTGCTAGCTCCGTGAAACTTGACCAAATGAAGTAGTTCTATGTTCTATCTCTATGGTTTGTTTCCTCTTGAAGTACCCCATGCAGAGACTGGCGAAAAACACTTTCATTTGAAAGGGGTTGCCAAGCTTCCAAAAAACTACTAGTTTGATGAAATCTCAGCAAACATTTTTTCACCAAATCTTGATGATACTTGGTGGTAATGATCAGTTCACTAATCCCACTTGGCTGCCCAACTTTCACTCTTCTAGGTTCAAGCGTTCATTTCCAGTAACACTTTGAATTTTTAGGTTTCACTCTGTTTTCTGCTATATAGATAGATGTGTTTGAAACTCTAAATCAAACACGGTTTGTGCTAGCTCCTTGAAACTTGACCAAATGAAGTAGTTCTAAGTTCTATCTCTATGGATTGTTTCCTCTTGAAGTACCCCATGCAGAGACAGGCGAAAAACACTTTCGTTTGAAAGGGGTTGCCAAGCTTCCAAAAAACTACTAGTTTGCTGAAATCTCAGCAAACATTTTTTCACCAAATCTTGATGATACTTGGTGGTAATCATCAGTTCACTAATCCCACTTGGCTGCCCAATTTTTATTCTTCTATGTTGAAGCATTAGTTTCTAGTAATAGTTTGAATTTTTAGGTTTCACGCTGTTTTCTCATACGTAGATAGCTGTGTTTGGAATTCTAAATCAAACACGGTTTGTGCTAGCTCCTTGAAACTTGACCAAATGAAGTAGTTCTAAGTTCTATCTCTATGGTTTGTTTCCTCTTGAAGTACCCCATGCAGAGACTGGCGAAAAACACTTTCGTTTGAAAGGGGTTGCCAAGCTTCCAAAAAACTACTAGTTTGCTGAAATCTCAGCAAACATTTTTTCACCAAATCTTGATGATACTTGGTGATAATGATCAGTTCACTAATCCCACTTGGCTGCCCAACATTCACTCTTCTAGATTCAAGCGTTCGTATCCAGTAACACTTTGAATTTTTAGGTTTCACTCTGTTTTCTGCTATATAGATAGATGTGTTTGAAACTCTAAATCAAAAACGGTTTGTGCTAGCTCCGTGAAACTTGACCAAATGAAGTAGTTCTATCTCTATGGTTTGTTTCCTCTTGAAGTACCCCATGCAGAGACTGGCGAAAAACACTTTCATTTGAAAGGGGTTGCCAAGCTTCCAAAAAACTACTAGTTTGATGAAATCTCAGCAAACATTTTTTCACCAAATCTTGATGATACTTGGTGGTAATGATCAGTTCACTAATCCCACTTGGCTGCCCAACTTTCACTCTTCTAGGTTCAAGCGTTCGTTTCCAGTAACACTTTGAATTTTTAGGTTTCACTCTGTTTTCTGCTATATAGATAGATGTGTTTGAAACTCTAAATCAAACACGGTTTGTGCTAGCTCCTTGAAATTTGACCAAATGAAGTAGTTCTAAGTTCTATCTCTATGGTTTGTTTCCTCTTGAAGTACCCCATGCAGAGACTGGCGAAAAACACTTTCGTTCGAAAGGGGTTGCCAAGCTTCCAAAAAACTACTAGTTTGCTGAAATCTCAGCAAACATTTTTTCACCAAATCTTGATGATACTTGGTGGTAATGATCAGTTCACTAATCCCACTTGGCTACCCAATTTTGATTCTTCTAGGTTGAAACATTCGTTTCCAGTAACAGTTTGAATTTTTAGGTTTCACTCTGTTTTCTCCTACATAGATAGATGTGTTTGGAATTCTAAATCAAACACGGTTTGTGCTAGCTCCTTGAAACTTGACCAAATGAAGTAGTTCTAAGTTCTATCTCTATGGTCTGTATCCTCTTGAAGTACCCCATGCAGAGACTGGCGAAAAACACTTTCGTTTGAAAGGGGTTGCCAAGCTTCCAAAAAACTACTAGTTTGCTGAAATCTCAGCAAACATTTTTTCACCAAAACTTGATGATACTTGGTGGTAATGATCAGTTCACTAATCCCACTTCGCAGCCCAACTTTCACTCTTCTAGGTTCAAGCGTTCATTTCCAGTAACACTTTGAATTTTTAGGTTTCACTCTGTTTTCTGCTATATAGATAGATGTGTTTGAAACTCTAAATCAAACACGGTTTGTGCTAGCTCCTTGAAACTTGACCAAATGAAGTAGTTCTAAGTTCTATCTCTATGGATTGTTTCCTCTTGAAGTACCCCATGCAGAGACTGGCGAAAAACACTTTCGTTTGAAAGGGGTTGCCAAGCTTCCAAAAAACTACTAGTTTGCTGAAATCTCAGCAAACATTTTTTCACCAAATCTTGATGATACTTGGTGGTAATCATCAGTTCACTAATCCCACTTGGCTGCCCAATTTTTATTCTTCTAGGTTGAAGCATTCGTTTCCAGTAACAGTTTGAATTTTTAGGTTTCACTCTGTTTTCTCATACATAGATAGCTGTGTTTGGAATTCTAAATCAAACACGGTTTGTGCTAGCTCCTTGAAACTTGACCAAATGAAGTAGTTCTAAGTTCTATCTCTATGGTTTGTTTCCTCTTGAAGTACCCCATGCAGAGACTGGCGAAAAACACTTTCGTTTGAAAGGGGTTGCCAAGCTTCCAAAAAACTACTAGTTTGCTGAAATCTCAGCAAATATTTTTTCACCAAATCTTGATGATACTTGGTGATAATGATCAGTTCACTAATCCCACTTGGCTGCCCAACTTTCACTCTTCTAGATTCAAGCGTTCGTTTCCAGTAACACTTTGAATTTTTAGGTTTCACTCTGTTTTCTGCTATATAGATAGATGTGTTTGAAACTCTAAATCAAAAACGGTTTGTGCTAGCTCCGTGAAACTTGACCAAATGAAGTAGTTCTATGTTCTATCTCTATGGTTTGTTTCCTCTTGAAGTACCCCATGCAGAGACTGGCGAAAAACACTTTCATTTGAAAGGGGTTGCCAAGCTTCCAAAAAACTACTAGTTTGATGAAATCTCAGCAAACATTTTTTCACCAAATCTTGATGATACTTGGTGGTAATGATCAGTTCACTAATCCCACTTGGCTGCCCAACTTTCACTCTTCTAGGTTCAAGCGTTCATTTCCAGTAACACTTTGAATTTTTAGGTTTCACTCTGTTTTCTGCTATATAGATAGATGTGTTTGAAACTCTAAATCAAACACGGTTTGTGCTAGCTCCTTGAAACTTGACCAAATGAAGTAGTTCTAAGTTCTATCTCTATGGATTGTTTCCTCTTGAAGTACCCCATGCAGAGACTGGCGAAAAACACTTTCGTTTGAAAGGGGTTGCCAAGCTTCCAAAAAACTACTAGTTTGCTGAAATCTCAGCAAACATTTTTTCACCAAATCTTGATGATACTTGGTGGTAATCATCAGTTCACTAATCCCACTTGGCTGCCCAATTTTTATTCTTCTATGTTGAAGCATTAGTTTCTAGTAATAGTTTGAATTTTTAGGTTTCACTCTGTTTTCTCATACGTAGATAGCTGTGTTTGGAATTCTAAATCAAACACGGTTTGTGCTAGCTCCTTGAAACTTGACCAAATGAAGTAGTTCTAAGTTCTATCTCTATGGTTTGTTTCCTCTTGAAGTACCCCATGCAGAGACTGGCGAAAAACACTTTCGTTTGAAAGGGGTTGCCAAGCTTCCAAAAAACTACTAGTTTGCTGAAATCTCAGCAAACATTTTTTCACCAAATCTTGATGATACTTGGTGATAATGATCAGTTCACTAATCCCACTTGGCTGCCCAACATTCACTCTTCTAGATTCAAGCGTTCGTATCCAGTAACACTTTGAATTTTTAGGTTTCACTCTGTTTTCTGCTATATAGATAGATGTGTTTGAAACTCTAAATCAAAAACGGTTTGTGCTAGCTCCGTGAAACTTGACCAAATGAAGTAGTTCTAAGTTCTATCTCTATGGTTTGTTTCCTCTTGAAGTACCCCATGCAGAGACTGGCAAAAAACACTTTCATTTGAAAGGGGTTGCCAAGCTTCCAAAAAACTACTAGTTTGATGAAATCTCAGCAAACATTTTTTCACCAAATCTTGATGATACTTGGTGGTAATGATCAGTTCACTAATCCCACTTGGCTGCCCAACTTTCACTCTTCTAGGTTCAAGCGTTCGTTTCCAGTAACACTTTGAATTTTTAGGTTTCACTCTGTTTTCTGCTATATAGATAGATGTGTTTGAAACTCTAAATCAAACACGGTTTGTGCTAGCTCCTTGAAACTTGACCAAATGAAGTAGTTCTAAGTTCTATCTCTATGGTTTGTTTCCTCTTGAAGTACCCCATGCAGAGACTGACGAAAAACACTTTCGTTTGAAAGGGGTTGCCAAGCTTCCAAAAAACTACTAGTTTGCTGAAATCTCAGCAAACATTTTTTCACCAAATCTTGATGATACTTGGTGGTAATGATCAGTTCACTAATCCCACTTGGCTACCCAATTTTGATTCTTCTAGGTTGAAACATTCGTTTCCAGTAACAGTTTGAATTTTTAGGTTTCACTCTGTTTTCTCCTACATAGATAGATGTGTTTGGAATTCTAAATCAAACACGGTTTGTGCTAGCTCCTTGAAACTTGACCAAATGAAGTAGTTCTAAGTTCTATCTCTACGGTCTGTATCCTCTTGAAGTACCCCATGCAGAGACTGGCGAAAAACACTTTCGTTTGAAAGGGGTTGCCAAGCTTCCAAAAAACTACTAGTTTGCTGAAATCTCAGCAAACATTTTTTCACCAAAACTTGATGATACTTGGTGGTAATGATCAGTTCACTAATCCCACTTCGCAGCCCAACTTTCACTCTTCTAGGTTCAAGCGTTCATTTCCAGTAACACTTTGAATTTTTAGGTTTCACTCTGTTTTCTGCTATATAGATAGATGTGTTTGAAACTCTAAATCAAACACGGTTTGTGCTAGCTCCTTGAAACTTGACCAAATGAAGTAGTTCTAAGTTCTATCTCTATGGATTGTTTCCTCTTGAAGTACCCCATGCAGAGACTGGCGAAAAACACTTTCGTTTGAAAGGGGTTGCCAAGCTTCCAAAAAACTACTAGTTTGCTGAAATCTCAGCAACATTTTTTCACCAAATCTTGATGATACTTGGTGGTAATCATCAGTTCACTAATCCCACTTGGCTGCCCAATTTTTATTCTTCTAGGTTGAAGCATTCGTTTCCAGTAACAGTTTGAATTTTTAGGTTTCACTCTGTTTTCTCATACATAGATAGCTGTGTTTGGAATTCTAAATCAAACACGGTTTGTGCTAGCTCCTTGAAACTTGACCAAATGAAGTAGTTCTAAGTTCTATCTCTATGGTTTGTTTCCTCTTGAAGTACCCCATGCAGAGACTGGCGAAAAACACTTTCGTTTGAAAGGGGTTGCCAAGCTTCCAAAAAACTACTAGTTTGCTGAAATCTCAGCAAATATTTTTTCACCAAATCTTGATGATACTTGGTGATAATGATCAGTTCACTAATCCCACTTGGCTGCCCAACTTTCACTCTTCTAGATTCAAGCGTTCGTTTCCAGTAACACTTTGAATTTTTAGGTTTCACTCTGTTTTCTGCTATATAGATAGATGTGTTTGAAACTCTAAATCAAAAACGGTTTGTGCTAGCTCCGTGAAACTTGACCAAATGAAGTAGTTCTATGTTCTATCTCTATGGTTTGTTTCCTCTTGAAGTACCCCATGCAGAGACTGGCGAAAAACACTTTCATTTGAAAGGGGTTGCCAAGCTTCCAAAAAACTACTAGTTTGATGAAATCTCAGCAAACATTTTTTCACCAAATCTTGATGATACTTGGTGGTAATGATCAGTTCACTAATCCCACTTGGCTGCCCAACTTTCACTCTTCTAGGTTCAAGCGTTCATTTCCAGTAACACTTTTAATTTTTAGGTTTCACTCTGTTTTCTGCTATATAGATAGATGTGTTTGAAACTCTAAATCAAACACGGTTTGTGCTAGCTCCTTGAAACTTGACCAAATGAAGTAGTTCTAAGTTCTATCTCTATGGATTGTTTCCTCTTGAAGTACCCCATGCAGAGACTGGCGAAAAACACTTTCGTTTGAAAGGGGTTGCCAAGCTTCCAAAAAACTACTAGTTTGCTGAAATCTCAGCAAACATTTTTTCACCAAATCTTGATGATACTTGGTGGTAATCATCAGTTCACTAATCCCACTTGGCTGCCCAATTTTTATTCTTCTATGTTGAAGCATTAGTTTCTAGTAATAGTTTGAATTTTTAGGTTTCACTCTGTTTTCTCATACGTAGATAGCTGTGTTTGGAATTCTAAATCAAACACGGTTTGTGCTAGCTCCTTGAAACTTGACCAAATGAAGTAGTTCTAAGTTCTATCTCTATGGTTTGTTTCCTCTTGAAGTACCCCATGCAGAGACTGCGAAAAACACTTTCGTTTGAAAGGGGTTGCCAAGCTTCCAAAAAACTACTAGTTTGCTGAAATCTCAGCAAACATTTTTTCACCAAATCTTGATGATACTTGGTGATAATGATCAGTTCACTAATCCCACTTGGCTGCCCAACATTCACTCTTCTAGATTCAAGCGTTCGTATCCAGTAACACTTTGAATTTTTAGGTTTCACTCTGTTTTCTGCTATATAGATAGATGTGTTTGAAACTCTAAATCAAAAACGGTTTGTGCTAGCTCCGTGAAACTTGACCAAATGAAGTAGTTCTAAGTTCTATCTCTATGGTTTGTTTCCTCTTGAAGTACCCCATGCAGAGACTGGCAAAAAACACTTTCATTTGAAAGGGGTTGCCAAGCTTCCAAAAAACTACTAGTTTGATGAAATCTCAGCAAACATTTTTTCACCAAATCTTGATGATACTTGGTGGTAATGATCAGTTCACTAATCCCACTTGGCTGCCCAACTTTCACTCTTCTAGGTTCAAGCGTTCGTTTCCAGTAACACTTTGAATTTTTAGGTTTCACTCTGTTTTCTGCTATATAGATAGATGTGTTTGAAACTCTAAATCAAACACGGTTTGTGCTAGCTCCTTGAAACTTGACCAAATGAAGTAGTTCTAAGTTCTATCTCTATGGTTTGTTTCCTCTTGAAGTACCCCATGCAGAGACTGACGAAAAACACTTTCGTTTGAAAGGGGTTGCCAAGCTTCCAAAAAACTACTAGTTTGCTGAAATCTCAGCAAACATTTTTTCACGAAATCTTGATGATACTTGGTGGTAATGATCAGTTCACTAATCCCACTTGGCTACCCAATTTTGATTCTTCTAGGTTGAAGCATTCGTTTCCAGTAACAGTTTGAATTTTTAGGTTTCACTCTGTTTTCTCCTACATAGATAGATGTGTTTGGAATTCTAAATCAAACACGGTTTGTGCTAGCTCCTTGAAACTTGACCAAATGAAGTAGTTCTAAGTTCTGTCTCTATGGTCTGTTTCCTCTTGAAGTACCCCATGCAGAGACTGGCGAAAAACACTTTCGTTTGAAAGGGGTTGCCAAGCTTCCAAAAAACTACTAGTTTGCTGAAATCTCAGCAAACATTTTTTCACCAAAACTTGATGATACTTGGTGGTAATGATCAGTTCACTAATCCCACTTGGCAGCCCAACTTTCACTCTTCTAGGTTCAAGCGTTCATTTCCAGTAACACTTTGAATTTTTTGGTTTCACTCTGTTTTCTGCTATATAGATAGATGTGTTTGAAACTCTAAATCAAACACGGTTTTTGCTAGCTCCTTGAAACTTGATCAAATGAAGTAGTTCTAAGTTCTATCTCTATGGTTTGTTTCCTCTTGAAGTACCCCGTGCAGAGACTGGCGAAAAACACTTTCGTTTGTAAGGGGTTGCCAAGCTTCCAAAAAACTACTAGTTTGCTGAAATCTCAGCAAACATTTTTTTCACCAAATCTTGATGATACTTGGTGGTAATGATGAGTTCACTAATCCCACTTGGCTACCCAATTTTTATTCTTCTAGGTTGAAGCATTCGTTTCCAGTAACAGTTTGAATTTTTAGGTTTCACTCTGTTTTCTCCTACATAGATAGCTGTGTTTGGAATTCTAAATCAAACACGGTTTGTGCTGGCTCCTTGAAACTTGACCAAATGAAGTAGTTCTAAGTTCTATCTCTATGGTTTGTTTCCTCTTGAAGTACCCCATGCAGAGACTGGCGAAAAATACTTTCGTTTGAAAGGGGTTGCCAAGCTTCCAAAAAACTACTAGTTTGATGAAATGTCAGCAAATATTTTTTCACCAAAACTTGATGATACTTGGTGGTAATGATCAGTTTACTAATCCCACTTGGCAGCCCAACTTTCACTCTTCTAGGTTCAAGCGTTCGTTTCCAGTAACACTTTGAATTTTTAGGTTTCACTCTGTTTTCTGCTATATAGATAGATGTGTTTGAAACTCTAAATCAAACACGGTTTGTGCTAGATCCTTGAAACTTGACCAAATGAAGTAGTTCTAAGTTCTATCTCTATGGTTTGTTTCCTCTTGAAGTATCCCATGCAGAGACTGGCGAAAAACACTTTCGTTTGAAAGGGGTTGCCAAGCTTCCAAAAAACTACTAGTTTGCTGAAATCTCAGCAAACATTTTTTCTCCAAATCTTGATGATACTTGGTGGTAATGATCAGTTCACTAAGCCCAGTTGGCTGCCCAATTTTTACTCTTCTAGGTTCAAGCGTTCGTTTCCAGTAACACTTTGAATTTTTAGGTTTCACTCTGTTTTCTGCTATATAGATAGATGTGTTTGAAACTCTAAATCAAACACGGTTTGTGCTAGCTCCTTGAAACTTGACCAAATGAAGTAGTTCTAAGTTCTATCTCTATGGTTTGTTTCCTCTTGAAGTACCCCTTGCAGAGACTGGCGAAAAACACTTTATTTTGAAAGGGGTTGCCAAATTCCAAAAAACTACTAGTTTGCTGAAATCTCAGCAAACCTTTTTTCACCAAATCTTGATGATACTTGGTGGTAATGATCAGTTCACTAATCCCACTTGGCTGCCCAATTTTTATTCTTCTAGGTTGAGGCATTCGTTTCCAGTAACAGTTTGAATTTTTAGGTTTCACTCTGTTTTCTCCTACATAGATAGCTGTGTTTGGAATTCTAAATCAAACACGGTTTGTGCTGGCTCCTTGAAACTTGACCAAATGAAGTACTTCTAAGTTCTATCTCTATGGTTTGTTTCCTCTTGAAGTACCCCATGCAGAGACTGGCGAAAAACACTTTCGTTTGAAAGGGGTTGCCAAGCTTCCAAAAAACTACTAGTTTGCTGAAATCTCAGCAAACATTTTTTTACCAAATCTTGATGCTACTTGGTGGTAATGATCAGTTCACTAATCCCACTTGGCTGCCCAACTTTCACTCTTCTAGGTTCAAGCGTTCGTTTCCAGTAACACTTTGAATTTTTAGATTTCACTCTGTTTTCTGCTATATAGATAGATGTGTTTGAATCTCTAAATCAAACACGGTTTGTGCTAGCTCCTTGAAACTTGACCAAATGAAGTAGTTCTAAGTTCTATCTCTATGGTTTGTTTCCTCTTGAAGTACCCCATGCAGAGACTGGCGAAAAACACTTTCGTTTGAAAGGGGTTGCCAAGCTTCCAAAAAACTACTAGTTTGCTGAAATCTCAGCAACATTTTTTCACCAATTCTTGATGATACTTGGTGGTAATGATCAGTTCCCTAAGCCCACTTGGCTGCAAAATTTTTACTCTTCTAGGTTCAAGCGTTCGTTTTTAGCAACACTTTGAATTTTTAGGTTTCACTCTGTTTTCTGCTATATAGATAGATGTGTTTGAAACTCTAAATCAAACACGGTTTGTGCTAGCTCCTTGAAATTTTACCAAATGAAGTAGTTCTATGTTCCATCTCTATGGTTTGTTTCCTCTTGAAGTACCCCATGCAGAGACTGGCGAAAAACACTTTCATTTGAAAGGGGTGGCCAAGCTTCCAAAAAACTACTAGTTTGCTGAAATCTCAGCAGACATTTTTTCTCCAAATCTTGATGATACTTGGTGGTAATGATCAGTTCACTAATCCCACTTGGCTGCCCAATTTTTATTCTTCTAGATTGAGGCATTCGTTTCCAGTAACAGTTTGAATTTTTAGGTTTCACTCTGTTTTCTCCTACATAGATAGCTGTGTTTGGAATTCTAAATCAAACACGGTTTGTGCTGGCTCCTTGAAACTTGACCAAATGAAGTAGTTCTAAGTTCTAACTCTATGGTTTTTTTCCTCTTAAAGTACCCCATGCAGAGACTGGCGAAAAACACTTTCGTTTGAAAGGGGTTGCCAAGCTTCCAAAAAACTACTAGTTTGCTGAAATCTCAGCAAACATTTTTTCACCAAAACTTGATGATACTTGGTGGTAATGATCAGTTCACTAATCCCACTTGGCAGCCCAACTTTCACTCTTCTAGGTTCAAGCGTTCATTTCCAGTAACACTTTGAATTTTTAGGTTTCACTCTGTTTTCTGCTATATAGATAGATGTGTTTGAAACTCTAAATCAAACACGGTTTTTGCTAGCTCCTTGAAACTTGATCAAATGAAGTAGTTCTAAGTTCTATCTCTATGGTTTGTTTCCTCTTGAAGTACCCCGTGCAGAGACTGGCGAAAAACACTTTCGTTTGTAAGGGGTTGCCAAGCTTCCAAAAAACTACTAGTTTGCTGAAATCTCAGCAAACATTTTTTTCACCAAATCTTGATGATACTTGGTGGTAATGATGAGTTCACTAATCCCACTTGGCTACCCAATTTTTATTCTTCTAGGTTGAAGCATTCGTTTCCAGTAACAGTTTGAATTTTTAGGTTTCACTCTGTTTTCTCCTACATAGATAGCTGTGTTTGGAATTCTAAATCAAACACGGTTTGTGCTGGCTCCTTGAAACTTGACCAAATGAAGTAGTTCTAAGTTCTATCTCTATGGTTTGTTTCCTCTTGAAGTACCCCATGCAGAGACTGGCGAAAAATACTTTCGTTTGAAAGGGGTTGCCAAGCTTCCAAAAAACTACTAGTTTGATGAAATGTCAGCAAATATTTTTTCACCAAAACTTGATGATACTTGGTGGTAATGATCAGTTTACTAATCCCACTTGGCAGCCCAACTTTCACTCTTCTAGGTTCAAGCGTTCGTTTCCAGTAACACTTTGAATTTTTAGGTTTCACTCTGTTTTCTGCTATATAGATAGATGTGTTTGAAACTCTAAATCAAACACGGTTTGTGCTAGATCCTTGAAACTTGACCAAATGAAGTAGTTCTAAGTTCTATCTCTATGGTTTGTTTCCTCTTGAAGTATCCCATGCAGAGACTGGCGAAAAACACTTTCGTTTGAAAGGGGTTGCCAAGCTTCCAAAAAACTACTAGTTTGCTGAAATCTCAGCAAACATTTTTTCTCCAAATCTTGATGATACTTGGTGGTAATGATCAGTTCACTAAGCCCAGTTGGCTGCCCAATTTTTACTCTTCTAGGTTCAAGCGTTCGTTTCCAGTAACACTTTGAATTTTTAGGTTTCACTCTGTTTTCTGCTATATAGATAGATGTGTTTGAAACTCTAAATCAAACACGGTTTGTGCTAGCTCCTTGAAACTTGACCAAATGAAGTAGTTCTAAGTTCTATCTCTATGGTTTGTTTCCTCTTGAAGTACCCCTTGCAGAGACTGGCGAAAAACACTTTATTTTGAAAGGGGTTGCCAAATTCCAAAAAACTACTAGTTTGCTGAAATCTCAGCAAACCTTTTTTCACCAAATCTTGATGATACTTGGTGGTAATGATCAGTTCACTAATCCCACTTGGCTGCCCAATTTTTATTCTTCTAGGTTGAGGCATTCGTTTCCAGTAACAGTTTGAATTTTTAGGTTTCACTCTGTTTTCTCCTACATAGATAGCTGTGTTTGGAATTCTAAATCAAACACGGTTTGTGCTGGCTCCTTGAAACTTGACCAAATGAAGTACTTCTAAGTTCTATCTCTATGGTTTGTTTCCTCTTGAAGTACCCCATGCAGAGACTGGCGAAAAACACTTTCGTTTGAAAGGGGTTGCCAAGCTTCCAAAAACTACTAGTTTGCTGAAATCTCAGCAAACATTTTTTTACCAAATCTTGATGCTACTTGGTGGTAATGATCAGTTCACTAATCCCACTTGGCTGCCCAACTTTCACTCTTCTAGGTTCAAGCGTTCGTTTCCAGTAACACTTTGAATTTTTAGATTTCACTCTGTTTTCTGCTATATAGATAGATGTGTTTGAATCTCTAAATCAAACACGGTTTGTGCTAGCTCCTTGAAACTTGACCAAATGAAGTAGTTCTAAGTTCTATCTCTATGGTTTGTTTCCTCTTGAAGTACCCCATGCAGAGACTGGCGAAAAACACTTTCGTTTGAAAGGGGTTGCCAAGCTTCCAAAAAACTACTAGTTTGCTGAAATCTCAGCAAACATTTTTTCACCAATTCTTGATGATACTTGGTGGTAATGATCAGTTCCCTAAGCCCACTTGGCTGCAAAATTTTTACTCTTCTAGGTTCAATCGTTCGTTTTTAGCAACACTTTGAATTTTTAGGTTTCACTCTGTTTTCTGCTATATAGATAGATGTGTTTGAAACTCTAAATCAAACACGGTTTGTGCTAGCTCCTTGAAATTTTACCAAATGAAGTAGTTCTATGTTCCATCTCTATGGTTTGTTTCCTCTTGAAGTACCCCATGCAGAGACTGGCGAAAAACACTTTATTTTGAAAGGGGTTGCCAAATTCCAAAAAACTACTAGTTTGCTGAAATCTCAGCAAACCTTTTTTCACCAAATCTTGATGATACTTGGTGGTAATGATCAGTTCACTAATCCCACTTGGCTGCCCAATTTTTATTCTTCTAGGTTGAGGCATTCGTTTCCAGTAACAGTTTGAATTTTTAGGTTTCACTCTGTTTTCTCCTACATAGATAGCTGTGTTTGGAATTCTAAATCAAACACGGTTTGTGCTGGCTCCTTGAAACTTGACCAAATGAAGTACTTCTAAGTTCTATCTCTATGGTTTGTTTCCTCTTGAAGTACCCCATGCAGAGACTGGCGAAAAACACTTTCGTTTGAAAGGGGTTGCCAAGCTTCCAAAAAACTACTAGTTTGCTGAAATCTCAGCAAACATTTTTTTACCAAATCTTGATGCTACTTGGTGGTAATGATCAGTTCACTAATCCCACTTGGCTGCCCAACTTTCACTCTTCTAGGTTCAAGCGTTCGTTTCCAGTAACACTTTGAATTTTTAGATTTCACTCTGTTTTCTGCTATATAGATAGATGTGTTTGAATCTCTAAATCAAACACGGTTTGTGCTAGCTCCTTGAAACTTGACCAAATGAAGTAGTTCTAAGTTCTATCTCTATGGTTTGTTTCCTCTTGAAGTACCCCATGCAGAGACTGGCGAAAAACACTTTCGTTTGAAAGGGGTTGCCAAGCTTCCAAAAAACTACTAGTTTGCTGAAATCTCAGCAAACATTTTTTCACCAATTCTTGATGATACTTGGTGGTAATGATCAGTTCCCTAAGTCCACTTGGCTGCAAAATTTTTACTCTTCTAGGTTCAAGCGTTCGTTTCCAGTAACACTTTGAATTTTTAGGTTTCACTCTGTTTTCTGCTATATAGATAGATGTGTTTGAAACTCTAAATCAAACACGGTTTGTGCTAGCTCCTTGAAACTTGACCAAATGAAGTAGTTCTAAGTTCTATCTCTATGGTTTGTTTCCTCTTGAAGTACCCCTTGCAGAGACTGGCGAAAAACACTTTATTTTGAAAGGGGTTGCCAAATTCCAAAAAACTACTAGTTTGCTGAAATCTCAGCAAACCTTTTTTCACCAAATCTTGATGATACTTGGTGGTAATGATCAGTTCACTAATCCCACTTGGCTGCCCAATTTTTATTCTTCTAGATTGAGGCATTCGTTTCCAGTAACAGTTTGAATTTTTAGGTTTCACTCTGTTTTCTCCTACATAGATAGCTGTGTTTGGAATTCTAAATCAAACACGGTTTGTGCTGGCTCCTTGAAACTTGACCAAATGAAGTAGTTCTAAGTTCTAACTCTATGGTTTTTTTCCTCTTAAAGTACCCCATGCAGAGACTGGCGAAAAACACTTTCGTTTGAAAGGGGTTGCCAAGCTTCCAAAAAACTACTAGTTTGCTGAAATCTCAGCAAACATTTTTTTACCAAATCTTGATGCTACTTGGTGGTAATGATCAGTTCACTAATCCCACTTGGCTGCCCAACTTTCACTCTTCTAGGTTCAAGCGTTCGTTTCCAGTAACACTTTGAATTTTTAGGTTTCACTCTGTTTTCTGCTATATAGATAGATGTGTTGGAATCTCTAAATCAAACACGGTTTGTGCTAGCTTTTTGAAACTTTACCAAATGAAGTAGTTCTATGTTCCATCTCTATGGTTTGTTTCCTCTTGAAGTACCCCATGCAGAGACTGGCGAAAAACACTTTCATTTGAAAGGGTGGCCAAGCTTCCAAAAAACTACTAGATTGCTGAAATCTCAGAAAACTTTTTTCACCAAATCTTAATGATACTTGGTGGTAATGATCAGTTCACAAATCCCATTTGGCTACCCAATTTTTATTCTTCTAGGTTGAAGCATTCGTTTCCAGTAACACTTTGAATTTTTAGGTTTCACTCTGTTTTCTGCTATATAGATAGATGTGTTTGAAACTCTATATCAAACACGGTGTGTGCTAGCTCCTTGAAACTTGACCAAATGAAGTAGCTCTAAGTTCTATCTCTATGGTTTGTTTCCTCTTGAAGTACCCCATGCAGAGACTGGCGAAAAACACTTTCGTTTGAAAGGAGTTGCCAACTTCCAAAAAACTACTAGTTTGCTGAAATCTCAGCAAACCTTTTTTCACCAAATCTTGAGGATACTTGGTGGTAATGATCAGTTCACTAATCCCACTTGGCTGCACAATTTTTATTCTTCAAGGTGAGGCATTCGTTTCCAGTAACAGTTTGAATTTTTAGGTTTCACTCTGTTTTCTCCTACATAGATAGCTGTGTTTGGAATTCTAAATCAAACACGGTTTGTGCTAGCTCCTTGAAACTTGACCAAATGAAGTAGTTCTAAGTTCTATCTCTATGGTTTGTTTCCTCTTGAAGTACCCCATGCAGAGACTGGCGAAAAACACTTTCGTTTGAAAGGGGTGGCCAAGCTTCCAAAAAACTACTAGTTTGCTGAAATCTCAGCAAGCATTTTTTCACCAAATCTTGATGATACTTGGTGGTAATGATCAGCGCACTAATCCCACTTGGCTGCCCAACTTTCACTCTTCTAGGTTCAAGCGTTCGTTTCCAGTAACACTTTGAATTTTTAGGTTTCACTCTGTTTTCTGCTATATAGAAAGATGTGTTTGAAACTCTAAATCAAACACGGTTTGTGCTAGCTCCGTGAAACTTGACCAAATGAAGTAGTTCTAAGTTCTATCTCTATGGTTTGTTTCCTCTTGAAGTACCCCATGCAGAGACTGGCGAAAAACACTTTCGTTTGAAAGGGGTTGCCAAGCTTCCAAAAAACTACTAGTTTGATGAAATCTCAGCAAACATTTTTTCACCAAATCTTGATGATACTTGGTGGTTATGATCAGTTCACGAATCCCACTTGGCTGCCCAACTTTTACTCTTCTAGGTTCAAGCGTTCGTTTCCAGTAACACTTTGAAATTTAGGTTTCACTCGGTTTTCTGTTATATAGATAGATGTGTTTGAAACTCTAAATCAAACACGGTTTGTGCTAGCTCCGTGAAACTTGACAAAATGAAATAGTTCTAAGTTCTATCTCTATGGTTTGTTTCCTCTTGAAGTACCCCATGCAGAGACTGGCGAAAAACACTTTCGTTTGAAAGGGGTTGCCAGGCTTCCAAAAAACTACTAGTTTGCTGAAATCTCAGCAAACATTTTTTCACCAAATCTTGATGATACTTTTTGGTAATGATCAGTTCACTATGCCCACTTGGCTGCCCAACTTTCATTCTTCTAGGTTCAAGCGTTCGTTTCCAGTAACACTTTGAATTTTTATGTTTCATCTGTTTTCTGCTATATAGATAGATGTGTTTGAAACTCTAAATCAAACACGGTTTGTGCTAGCTCCTTGAAACTTGACCAAATGAAGTAGTTCTATGTTCCATCTCTATGGTTTGTTTCCTCTTGAAGTACACGATGCAGAGACTGGCGAAAAACACTTTCGTTTTAAAGGGGTGGCAAAGATTCCAAAAAACTACTAGTGTGCTGAAATCTCAGCAAAACTTTTTTCACCAAATCTTAATGATACTTGGTGGTAATGATCAGTTCACTAATCCCACTTGGCTACCCAATTTTTATTCTTCTAGGTTGAAGCATTCATTGCAAGTAACACTTTGAATTTTTAGGTTTCACTCTGTTTTCTGCTATATAGATAGATGTGTTTGAAACTCTAAATCAAACACGGTTTGTGCTAGCTCCTTGAAACTTGACCAAATGAAGTAGTTCTAAGTTTTATCTCTATGGTTTGTTTCCTCTTGAAGTACCCCACGCAGAGACTGGCGAAAAACACTTTCGTTTGAAAGGGGTTGCCAAGCTTCCAAAAAACTACTAGTTTGCTGAAATCTCAGCAAACATTTTTTCACCAAACTTGATGATACTTGGTGGTAATGATCAGTTCACTAAGCCCACTTGGCTGCCCAACTTTCACTCTTCTAGGTTCAAGCGTTCGTTTCCAGTAACACTTTGAATTTTTAGGTTTCACTCTGTTTTCTGCTATATAGATAGATGTGTTTGAAACTCTAAATCAAACACGGTTTGTGCTAGCTCCTTGAAACTTGACCAATGAAGTAGTTCTAAGTTCTATCTCTATGGTTTGTTTCCTCTTGAAGTTCCCCATGCCGAGACTGGCGAAAAACACTTTCGTTTGAAAGGGGTTGCCAAGCTTCCAAAAATCTACTAGTTTGCTGAAATCTCAGCAAACATTTTTTCACCAAATCTTGATGATACTTGGTGGTAATGATCAGTTCACTAATCCCACTTGGCTGCCCAACTTTCACTCTTCTAGGTTCAAGCGTTCGTTTCCAGTAACACTTTGAATTTTTAGGTTTCACTCTGTTTTCTGCTATATAGATAGATGTGTTTGAAACTCTAATTCAAACACGGTTTGTGCTAGCTCCGTGAAACTTGACCAAATGAAGTAGTTCTAAGTTCTATCTCTATGGTTTTTTCCTCTTGAAGTACCCCATGCAGAGACTGGCGAAAAACACTTTCATTTGAAAGGGGTTGCCAAGCTTCCAAAAAACTACTAGTTTGATGAAATCTCAGCAAATATTTTTTCACCAAATCTTGATGATACTTGGTGGTTATGATCAGTTCACGAATCCCACTTGGCTGCCCAACTTTTACTCTTCTAGGTTCAAGCGTTCGTTTCCAGTAACACTTTGAAATTTAGGTTTCACTCTGTTTTCTGCTATATAGATAGATGTGTTTGAAACTCTAAATCAAACACGGTTTGTGCTAGCTCCGTGAAACTTGACCAAATGAAGTAGTTCTAAGTTCTATCTCTATGGTTTGTTTCCTCTTGAAGTACCCCATGCAGAGACTGGCGAAAAACACTTTCGTTTGAAAGGGGTTGCCAAGCTTCCAAAAAACTACTAGTTTGATGAAATCTCAGCAAACATTTTTTCACCAAATCTTGATGATACTTGGTGTTTATGATCAGTTCACGAATCCCACTTGGCTGCCCAACTTTTACTCTTCTAGGTTCAAGCGTTCGTTTCCAGTAACACTTTGAAATTTAGGTTTCACTCTGTTTTCTGTTATATAGAGAGATGTGTTTGAAACTCTAAATCAAACACGGTTTGTGCTAGCTCCGTGAAACTTGACAAAATGAAATAGTTCTAAGTTCTATCTCTATGGTTTGTTTCCTCTTGAAGTACCCCATGCAGAGACTGGCGAAAAACACTTTCGTTTGAAAGGGGTTGCCAAGCTTCCAAAAAACTACTAGTTTGCTGAAATCTCAGCAAACATTTTTTCACCAAATCTTGATGATACTTGGTGGTAATGATCAGTTCACTAATCCCACTTGGCTGCCCAACTTTCACTCTTCTAGGTTCAAGCGTTCGTTTCCAGTAACACTTTGAATTTTTAGGTTTCACTCTGTTTTCTGCTATATAGATAGATGTGTTTGAAACTCTAAATCAAACACGGTGTGTGCTAGCTCCTTGAAACTTGACCAAATGAAGTAGTTCTAAGTTCTATCTCTATGGTTTGTTTCCTCTTGAAGTACCCCATGCAGAGACTGGCGAAAAACACTTTCGTTTGAAAGGGGTTGCCAAGCTTCCAAAAAACTACTAGTTTGCTGAAATCTCAGCAAACATTTTTTCACCAAATCTTGATGATACTTGGTGGTAATGATCCGTTCACTAAGCCCACTTGGCTGCCCAATTTTTACTCTTCCAGGTTCAAGCGTTCGTTTCCAGTAACACTTTGAATTTTTAGGTTTCACTCTGTTTTCTGCTATATAGATAGATGTGTTTGAAACTCTAAATCAAACACGGTTTGTGCTAGCTCCTTGAAACTTGACCAAATGAAGTAGTTCTAAGTTCTATCTCTATGGTTTGTTTCCTCTTGAAGTACCCCATGCCGAGACTGGCGAAAAACACTTTCGTTTGAAAGGGGTTGCCAAGCTTCCAAAAAACTACTAGTTTGCTGAAATCTCAGCAAACATTTTTTCACCAAATCTTGATGATACTTGGTGGTAATGATCAGTTCACTAATCCCACTTGGCTGCCCAACTTTCACTCTTCTAGGTTCAAGCGTTCGTTTCCAGTAACACTTTGAATTTTTAGGTTTCACTCTGTTTTCTGCTATATAGATAGATGTGTTTGAAACTCTAATTCAAACACGGTTTGTGCCAGCTCCGTGAAACTTGACCAAATGAAGTAGTTCTAAGTTCTATCTCTATGGTTTTTTCCTCTTGAAGTACCCCATGCAGAGACTGGCGAAAAACACTTTCGTTTGAAAGGGGTTGCCAAGCTTCCAAAAACTACTAGTTTGCTGAAATCTCAGCAAACATTTTTTCACCAAATCTTGATGATACTTGGTGGTAATGATCAGTTCACTAATCCCACATGGCTACCCAATTTTTATTCTTCTAGGTTGAAGCATTCGTTTCCAGTAACAGTTTGAATTTTTAGGTTTCACTCTGTTTTCTCCTACATAGATAGATGTGTTTGGAATTCTAAATCAAACACGGATTGTGCTAGCTCCTTGAAACTTGACCAAATGAAGTAGTTCTAAGTTCTATCTCTATGGTTTGTTTCCTCTTGAAGTACCCCATGCAGAGACTGGCGAAAAACACTTTCGTTTGAAAGGGGTTGCCAAGCTTCCAAAAAACTACTAGTTTGCTGAAATCTCAGCAAACATTTTTTCACCAAATCTTGATGATACTTGGTGGTAATGATCCGTTCACTAAGCCCACTTGGCTGCCCAATTTTTACTCTTCCAGGTTCAAGCGTTCGTTTCCAGTAACACTTTGAATTTTTAGGTTTCACTCTGTTTTCTGCTATATAGATAGATGTGTTTGAAACTCTAAATCAAACACGGTTTGTGCTAGCTCCTTGAAACTTGACCAAATGAAGTAGTTCTATGTTCCATCTCTATGGTTTGTTTCCTCTTGAAGTACACGATGCAGAGACTGGCGAAAAACACTTTTGTTTTAAAGGGGTGGCAAAGCTTCCAAAAAACTACTTGTTTGCTGAAATCTCAGCAAAACTTTTTTCACGAAATCTTAATGATACTTGGTGGTAATGATCAGTTCACTAATCCCACTTGGCTACCCAATTTTTATTCTTCTAGGTTGAAGCATTCGTTGCCAGTAACACTTTGAATTTTTAGGTTTCACTCTGTTTTCTGTTATATAGATAGATGTGTTTGAAACTCTAAATCAAACACGGTTTGTGCTAGCTCCTTGAAACTTGACCAAATGAAGTAGTTCTAAGTTTTATCTCTATGGTTTGTTTCCTCTTGAAGTACCCCACGCAGAGACTGGCGAAAAACACTTTCGTTTGAAAGGGGTTGCCAAGCTTCCAAAAAACTACTAGTTTGCTGAAATCTCAGCAAACATTTTTTCACCAAACTTGATGATACTTGGTGGTAATGATCAGTTCACTAAGCCACTTGGCTGCCCAACTTTCACTCTTCTAGGTTCAAGCGTTCGTTTCCAGTAACACTTTGAATTTTTAGGTTTCACTCTGTTTTCTGCTATATAGATAGATGTGTTTGAAACTCTAAATCAAACACGGTTTGTGCTAGCTCGTTGAAACTTGACCAAATGAAGTAGTTCTAAGTTCTATCTCTATGGTTTGTTCCTCTTGAAGTACCCCATGCCGAGACTGGCGGAAAAACACTTTCGTTTGAAAGGGGTTGCCAAGCTTCCAAAAACTACTAGTTTGCTGAAATCTCAGCAAACATTTTTCACCAAATCTTGATGATACTTGGTGGTAATGATCAGTTCACTAATCCCACTTGGCTGCCCAACTTTCACTCTTCTAGGTTCAAGCGTTCGTTTCCAGTAACACTTTGAATTTTTAGGTTTCACTCTGTTTTCTGCTATATAGATAGATGTGTTTGAAACTCTAATTCAAACACGGTTTGTGCCAGCTCCGTGAAACTTGACCAAATGAAGTAGTTCTAAAGTTCTATCTCTATGGTTTTTTCCTCTTGAAGTACCCCATGCAGAGACTGGCGAAAAACACTTTCGTTGAAGGGGTTGCCAAGCTTCCAAAAAACTACTAGTTTGCTGAAATCTCAGCAAACATTTTTTCACCAAATCTTGATGATACTTGGTGGTAATGATCAGTTCACTAATCCCACATGGCTACCCAATTTTTATTCTTCTAGGTTGAAGCATTCGTTTCCAGTAACAGTTTGAATTTTTAGGTTTCACTCTGTTTTCTCCTACATAGATAGATGTGTTTGGAATTCTAAATCAAACACGGATTGTGCTAGCTCCTTGAAACTTGACCAAATGAAGTAGTTCTAAGTTCTATCTCTATTCTATGGTTTGTTTCCTCTTGAAGTACCCCATGCAGAGACTGGCGAAAAACACTTTCATTTGAAAGGGGTTGCCAAGCTTCCAAAAAACTACTAGTTTGCTGAAATCTCAGCAAACATTTTTTCACCAAAACTTGATGATACTTGGTGGTAATGATCAGTTCACTAATCCCTCTTGGCTGCCCAACTTTCACTCTTCTAGGTTCAAGCGTTCGTTTCCAGTAACACTTTGAATTTTTAGGTTTCACTCTGTTTCTGCTATATAGATAGATGTGTTTGAAACTCTAAATCAAACACGGTTTGTGCTAGCTCCTTGAAACTTGACCAAATGAAGTAGTTCTAAGTTCTATCTCTATGGTTTGTTTCCTCTTGAAGTACCCCTTGCAGAGACTGGGGAAAACCACTTTATTTTGAAAGGGGTTGCCAAATTCCAAAAAACTACTAGTTTGCTGAAATCTCAGCAAACCTTTTTTAACCAAATCTTGATGATACTTGGTGGTAATGATCAGCTCACTAATCCCACTTGGCTGCCCAATTTTTATTCTTCTAGGTTGAGGCATTCGTTTCCAGTAACAGTTTGAATTTTTAGGTTTCACTCTGTTTTCTCCTACATAGATAGATGTGTTTGGAATTCTAAATCAAACACGGATTGTGCTAGCTCCTTGAAACTTGACCAAATGAAGTAGTTCTAAGTTCTATCTCTATGGTTTGTTTCCTCTTGAAGTACCCCTTGCAGAGACTGGCGAAAAACACTTTCGTTTGAAAGGGTTGCCAGCTTCCAAAAAACTACTAGTTTGCTGAAATCTCAGCAAACATTTTTTCACCAAATCTTGATGATACTTGGTGGTAATGATCCGTTCACTAAGCCCACTTGGCTGCCCAATTTTTACTCTTCTAGGTTCAAGCGTTCGTTTCCAGTAACACTTTGAATTTTTAGGTTTCACTCTGTTTTCTGCTATATAGATAGATGTGTTTGAAACTCTAAATCAAACACGGTTTGTGCTAGCTCCTTGAAACTTGACCAAATGAAGTAGTTCTATGTTCCATCTCTATGGTTTGTTTCCTCTTGAAGTACACGATGCAGAGACTGGCGAAAAACACTTTTGTTTTAAAGGGGTGGCAAAGCTTCCAAAAAACTACTTGTTTGCTGAAATCTCAGCAAAACTTTTTTCACCAAATCTTAATGATACTTGGTGGTAATGATCAGTTCACTAATCCCACTTGGCTACCCAATTTTTATTCTTCTAGGTTGAAGCATTCGTTGCCAGTAACACTTTGAATTTTTAGGTTTCACTCTGTTTTCTGCTATATAGATAGATGTGTTTGAAACTCTAAATCAAACACGGTTTGTGCTAGCTCCTTGAAACTTGACCAAATGAAGTAGTTCTAAGTCTATCTCTATGGTTTGTTTCCTCTTGAAGTACCCCATGCCGAGACACGCGAAAAACACTTTCTTTTGAAAGGGGTTGCCAAGCTTCCAAAAAACTACTAGTTTGCTGAAATCTCAGCAAACATTTTTTCACCAAATCTTGATGATACTTGGTGGTAATGATCAGTTCACTAAGCCCACTTGGCTGCCCAATTTTTACTCTTCTAGGTTCAAGCGTTCGTTTCCAGTAACACTTTGAATTTTTAGGTTTCACTCTGTTTTCTGCTATATAGATAGATGTGTTTGAAACTCTAAATCAAACACGGTTTGTGCTAGCTCCTTGAAACTTGACCAAATTAAGTAGTTCTAAGTTCTATCTCTATGGTTTGTTTCCTCTTGAAGTACCCCATGCGGAGACTGGCGAAAAACACTTTCGTTTGAAAGGGGTTGCCAAGCTTCCAAAAACTACTAGTTTGCTGAAATCTCAGCAAACATTTTTTCACCAAATCTTGATGATACTTGGTGGTAATGATCAGTTCACTAAGCCCACTTGGCTGCCCAATTTTTACTCTTCTAGGTTCAAGCGTTCGTTTCCAGTAACACTTTGAATTTTTAGGTTTCACTCTGTTTTCTGCTATATAGATAGATGTGTTTGAAACTCTAAATCAAACACGGTTTGTGCTAGCTCCTTGAAACTTGACCAAATGAAGTAGTTCTATGTTCCATCTCTATGGTTTGTTTCCTCTTGAAGTACACCATGCAGAGACTGGCGAAAAACACTTTCGTTTGAAAGGGGTGGCCAAGCTTCCATAAAACTACTAGTTTGCTGAAATCTCAGCAAAACTTTTTTCACCAAATTTTAATGATACTTGGTGGTAATGATCAGTTCAGTAATCCCACTTGGCTACCCAATTTTTATTCTTCTAGGTTGAAGCATTCGTTGCCAGTAACACTTTGAATTTTTAGGTTTCACTCTGTTTTCTGCTATATAGATAGATGTGTTTGAAACTCTAAATCAAACACGGTTTGTGCTAGCTCCTTGAAACTTGACCAAATGAAGTAGTTCTAAGTTTTATCTCTATGGTTTGTTTCCTCTTGAAGTACCCCACGCAGAGACTGGCGAAAAACACTTTCGTTTGAAAGGGGTTGCCAAGCTTCCAAAAAACTACTAGTTTGCTGAAATCTCAGCAAACATTTTTTCACCAAATCTTGATGATACTTGGTGGTAATGATCAGTTCACGAAAGCCCACTTGGCTGCCCAACTTTTACTCTTCTAGGTTCAAGCGTTCGTTTCCAGTAACACTTTGAATTTTTAGGTTCCACTCTGTTTCTGCTATTTAGATAGATGTGTTTGAAACTCTAAATCAAACACGGTTTGTGCTAGCTCGTTGAAACTTGACCAAATGAAGTAGTTCTAAGTTCTATCTCTATGGTTTGTTTCCTCTTGAAGTACCCCACGCAGAGACTGGCGAAAAACACTTTCGTTTGAAAGGGGTTGCCAAGCTTCCAAAAAACTACTAGTTTGCTGAAATCTCAGCAAACATTTTTTCACCAAATCTTGATGATACTTGGTGGTAATGATCAGTTCACTAATCCCACTTGGCTGCCCAACTTTCACTCTTCTAGGTTCAAGCGTTCGTTTCCAGTAACACTTTGAATTTTTAGGTTTCACTCTGTTTTCTGCTATATAGATAGATGTGTTTGAAACTCTAATTCAAACACGGTTTGTGCCAGCTCCGTGAAACTTGACCAAATGAAGTAGTTCTAAGTTCTATATCTATGGTTTTTTCCTCTTGAAGTACCCCATGCAGAGACTGGCGAAAAACACTTTCGTTTGAAAGGGGTTGCCAAGCTTCAAAAAACTACTAGTTTGCTGAATCTCAGCAAACATTTTTTCACCAAATCTTGATGATACTTGGTGGTAATGATCAGTTCACTAATCCCACATGGCTACCCAATTTTTATTCTTCTAGGTTGAAGCATTCGTTTCCAGTAACAGTTTGAATTTTTAGGTTTCACTCTGTTTTCTCCTACATAGATAGATGTGTTTGGAATTCTAAAAAAACACGGATTGTGCTAGCTCCTTGAAACTTGACCAAATGAAGTAGTTCTAAGTTCTATCTCTATGGTTTGTTTCCTCTTGAAGTACCCCATGCAGAGACTGGCGAAAAACACTTTCATTTGAAAGGGGTTGCCAAGCTTCCAAAAAACTACTAGTTTGCTGAAATCTCAGCAAACATTTTTTCACCAAAACTTGATGATACTTGGTGGTAATGATCAGTTCACTAATCCCTCTTGGCTGCCCAACTTTCACTCTTCTAGGTTCAAGCGTTCGTTTCCAGTAACACTTTGAATTTTTAGGTTTCACTCTGTTTTCTGCTATATAGATAGATGTGTTTGAAACTCTAAATCAAACACGGTTTGTGCTAGCTCCTTGAAACTTGACCAAATGAAGTAGTTCTAAGTTCTATCTCTATGGTTTGTTTCCTCTTGAAGTACCCCTTGCAGAGACTGGCGAAAACCACTTTATTTTGAAAGGGGTTGCCAAATTCCAAAAAACTACTAGTTTGCTGAAATCTCAGCAAACCTTTTTTCACCAAATCTTGATGATACTTGGTGGTAATGATCAGCTCACTAATCCCACTTGGCTGCCCAATTTTTATTCTTCTAGGTTGAGGCATTCGTTTCCAGTAACAGTTTGAATTTTTAGGTTTCACTCTGTTTTCTCCTACATAGATAGATGTGTTTGGAATTCTAAATCAAACACGGATTATGCTAGCTCCTTGAAACTTGACCAAATGAAGTAGTTCTAAGTTCTATCTCTATGGTTTGTTTCCTCTTGAAGTACCCCTTGCAGAGACTGGCGAAAAACACTTTCGTTTGAAAGGGGTTGCCAAGCTTCCAAAAAACTACTAGTTTGCTGAAATCTCAGCAAACATTTTTTCACCAAATCTTGATGATACTTGGTGGTAATGATCCGTTCACTAAGCCCACTTGGCTGCCCAATTTTTACTCTTCTAGGTTCAAGCGTTCGTTTCCAGTAACACTTTGAATTTTTAGGTTTCACTCTGTTTTCTGCTATATAGATAGATGTGTTTGAAACTCTAAATCAAACACGGTTTGTGCTAGCTCCTTGAAACTTGACCAAATGAAGTAGTTCTATGTTCCATCTCTATGGTTTGTTTCCTCTTGAAGTACACGATGCAGAGACGGCGAAAAACACTTTTGTTTTAAAGGGGTGGCAAAGCTTCCAAAAAACTACTTGTTTGCTGAAATCTCAGCAAAACTTTTTTCACCAAATCTTAATGATACTTGGTGGTAATGATCAGTTCACTAATCCCACTTGGCTACCCAATTTTTATTCTTCTAGGTTGAAGCATTCGTTGCCAGTAACACTTTGAATTTTTAGGTTTCACTCTGTTTTCTGCTATATAGATAGATGTGTTTGAAACTCTAAATCAAACACGGTTTGTGCTAGCTCCTTGAAACTTGACCAAATGAAGTAGTTCTAAGTTCTATCTCTATGGTTTGTTTCCTCTTGAAGTACCCCATGCCGAGACACGCGAAAAACACTTTCTTTTGAAAGGGGTTGCCAAGCTTCCAAAAAACTACTAGTTTGCTGAAATCTCAGCAAACATTTTTTCACCAAATCTTGATGATACTTGGTGGTAATGATCAGTTCACTAAGCCCACTTGGCTGCCCAATTTTTACTCTTCTAGGTTCAAGCGTTCGTTTCCAGTAACACTTTGAATTTTTAGGTTTCACTCTGTTTTCTGCTATATAGATAGATGTGTTTGAAACTCTAAATCAAACACGGTTTGTGCTAGCTCCTTGAAACTTGACCAAATTAAGTAGTTCTAAGTTCTATCTCTATGGTTTGTTTCCTCTTGAAGTACCCCATGCGGAGACTGGCGAAAAACACTTTCGTTTGAAAGGGGTTGCCAAGCTTCCAAAAAACTACTAGTTTGCTGAAATCTCAGCAAACATTTTTTCACCAAATCTTGATGATACTTGGTGGTAATGATCAGTTCACTAAGCCCACTTGGCTGCCCAATTTTTACTCTTCTAGGTTCAAGCGTTCGTTTCCAGTAACACTTTGAATTTTTAGGTTTCACTCTGTTTTCTGCTATATAGATAGATGTGTTTGAAACTCTAAATCAAACACGGTTTGTGCTAGCTCCTTGAAACTTGACCAAATGAAGTAGTTCTATGTTCCATCTCTATGGTTTGTTTCCTCTTGAAGTACACCATGCAGAGACTGGCGAAAAACACTTTCGTTTGAAAGGGGTGGCCAAGCTTCCATAAAACTACTAGTTTGCTGAAATCTCAGCAAAACTTTTTTCACCAAATTTTAATGATACTTGGTGGTAATGATCAGTTCAGTAATCCCACTTGGCTACCCAATTTTTATTCTTCTAGGTTGAAGCATTCGTTGCCAGTAACACTTTGAATTTTTAGGTTTCACTCTGTTTTCTGCTATATAGATAGATGTGTTTGAAACTCTAAATCAAACACGGTTTGTGCTAGCTCCTTGAAACTTGACCAAATGAAGTAGTTCTAAGTTTTATCTCTATGGTTTGTTTCCTCTTGAAGTACCCCACGCAGAGACTGGCGAAAAACACTTTCGTTTGAAAGGGGTTGCCAAGCTTCCAAAAAACTACTAGTTTGCTGAAATCTCAGCAAACATTTTTTCACCAAATCTTGATGATACTTGGTGGTAATGATCAGTTCACTAAGCCCAGTTGGCTGCCCAACTTTTACTCTTCTAGGTTCAAGCGTTCGTTTCCAGTAACACTTTGAATTTTTAGGTTCCACTCTGTTTTCTGCTATATAGATAGATGTGTTTGAAACTCTAAATCAAACACGGTTTGTGCTAGCTCCGTGAAACTTGACCAAATGAAGTAGTTCTAAGTTCTATCTCTATGGTTTTTTCCTCTTGAAGTACCCCATGCAGAGACTGCCGAAAAACACTTTCGTTTGAAAGGGGTTGCCAAGCTTCCAAAAAACTACTAGTTTGCTGAAATCTCAGCAAACATTTTTTCACCAAAACTTGATGATACTTGGTGGTAATGATCAGTTCACTAATCCCTCTTGGCTGCCCAACTTTTACTCTTCTAGGTTCAAGCGTTCGTTTCCAGTAACACTTTGAATTTTTAGGTTTCACTCTGTTTTCTGCTATATAGATAGATGTGTTTGAAACTCTAAATCAAACACGGTTTGTGCTAGCTCCTTTAAACTTGACCAAATGAAGTAGTTCTAAGTTTTATCTCTATGGTTTGTTTCCTCTTGAAGTACCCCACGCAGAGACTGGCGAAAAACACTTTCGTTTGAAAGGGGTTGCCAAGCTTCCAAAAAACTACTAGTTTGCTGAAATCTCAGCAAACATTTTTTCACCAAACTTGATGATACTTGGTGGTAATGATCAGTTCACTAAGCCCACTTGGCTGCCCAACTTTCACTCTTCTAGGTTCAAGCGTTCGTTTCCAGTAACACTTTGAATTTTTAGGTTTCACTCTGTTTTCTGCTATATAGATACATGTGTTTGAAACTATAAATCAAACACGGTTTGTGCTAGCTCCTTGAAACTTGACCAAATGAAGTAGTTCTAAGTTCTATCTCTATGGTTTGTTTCCTCTTGAAGTACCCCATGCAGAGACTGGCGAAAAACACTTTCGTTTGAAAGGGGTGGCCAAGCTTCCATAAAACTACTAGTTTGCTGAAATCTCAGCAAAACTTTTTTCACCAAATTTTAATGATACTTGGTGGTAATGATCAGTTCAGTAATCCCACTTGGCTACCCAATTTTTATTCTTCTAGGTTGAAGCATTCGTTGCCAGTAACACTTTGAATTTTTAGGTTTCACTCTGTTTTCTGCTATATAGATAGATGTGTTTGAAACTCTAAATCAAACACGGTTTGTGCTAGCTCCTTGAAACTTGACCAAATGAAGTAGTTCTAAGTTTTATCTCTATGGTTTGTTTCCTCTTGAAGTACCCCACGCAGAGACTGGCGAAAAACACTTTCGTTTGAAAGGGGTTGCCAAGCTTCCAAAAAACTACTAGTTTGCTGAAATCTCAGCAAACATTTTTTCACCAAATCTTGATGATACTTGTTGGTAATGATCAGTTCACTAAGCCCACTTGGCTGCCCAACTTTTACTCTTCTAGGTTCAAGCGTTCGTTTCCAGTAACACTTTGAATTTTTAGGTTCCACTCTGTTTTCTGCTATATAGATAGATGTGTTTGAAACTCTAAATCAAACACGGTTTGTGCTAGCTCCGTGAAACTTGACCAAATGAAGTAGTTCTAAGTTCTATCTCTATGGTTTTTTCCTCTTGAAGTACCCCATGCAGAGACTGCCGAAAAACACTTTCGTTTGAAAGGGGTTGCCAAGCTTCCAAAAAACTACTAGTTTGCTGAAATCTCAGCAAACATTTTTTCACCAAAACTTGATGATACTTGGTGGTAATGATCAGTTCACTAATCCCTCTTGGCTGCCCAACTTTTACTCTTCTAGGTTCAAGCGTTCGTTTCCAGTAACACTTTGAATTTTTAGGTTTCACTCTGTTTTCTGCTATATAGATAGATGTGTTTGAAACTCTAAATCAAACACGGTTTGTGCTAGCTCCTTTAAACTTGACCAAATGAAGTAGTTCTAAGTTTTATCTCTATGGTTTGTTTCCTCTTGAAGTACCCCACGCAGAGACTGGCGAAAAACACTTTCGTTTGAAAGGGGTTGCCAAGCTTCCAAAAAACTACTAGTTTGCTGAAATCTCAGCAAACATTTTTTCACCAAACTTGATGATACTTGGTGGTAATGATCTGTTCACTAAGCCCACTTGGCTGCCCAACTTTCACTCTTCTAGGTTCAAGCGTTCGTTTCCAGTAACACTTTGAATTTTTAGGTTTCACTCTGTTTTCTGCTATATAGATACATGTGTTTGAAACTATAAATCAAACACGGTTTGTGCTAGCTCCTTGAAACTTGACCAAATGAAGTAGTTCTAAGTTCTATCTCTATGGTTTGTTTCCTCTTGAAGTACCCCATGACGAGACTGGCGAAAAACACTTTCGTTTGAAAGGGGTTGCCAAGCTTCCAAAAATCTACTAGTTTGCTGAAATCTCAGCAAACATTTTTTCACCAAATCTTGATGATACTTGGTGGTAATGATCAGTTCACTAATCCCACTTGGCTGCCCAACTTTCACTCTTCTAGGTTCAAGCGTTCGTTTCCAGTAACACTTTGAATTTTTAGGTTTCACTCTGTTTTCTGCTATATAGATAGATGTGTTTGAAACTCTAATTCAAACACGGTTTGTGCTAGCTCCGTGAAACTTGACCAAATGAAGTAGTTCTAAGTTCTATCTCTATGGTTTTTTCCTATTGAAGTACCCCATGCAGAGACTGGCGAAAAACACTTTCGTTTGAAAGGGGTTGCCAAGCTTCCAAAAAACTACTAGTTTGATGAAATCTCAGCAAACATTTTTTCACCAAATCTTGATGATACTTGGTGGTAATGATCAGTTCACTAATCCCACTTGGCTACCCAATTTTTATTCTTCTAGGTTGAAGCATTCGTTTCCAGTAACAGTTTGAATTTTTAGGTTTCACTCTGTTTTCTCCTACATAGATAGATGTGTTTGGAATTCTAAATCAAACACGGATTGTGCTAGCTCCTTGAAACTTGACCAAATGAAGTAGTTCTAAGTTCTATCTCTATGGTTTGTTTCCTCTTGAAGTACCCCATGCAGAGACTGGCGAAAAACACTTTCGTTTGAAAGGGGTTGCCAAGCTTCCAAAAAACTACTAGTTTGATGAAAACTCAGCAAATATTTTTTCACCAAATCTTGATGATACTTGGTGGTAATGATCAGTTCACTAAGCCCACTTGCCTCCCAATTTTTACTCTTCTAGGTTCAAGCGTTCGTTTCCAGTAACACTTTGAATTTTTAGGTTTCACTCTGTTTTCTGCTATATAGATAGATGTGTTTGAAACTCTAAATCAAACACGGTTTGTGCTAGCTCCTTGAAACTTGACCAAATGAAGTAGTTCTAAGTTTTATCTCTATGGTTTGTTTCCTCTTGAAGTACCCCATGCAGAGACTGGCGAAAAACACTTTCGTTTGAAAGGGGTTGCCAAGCTTCCAAAAAACTACTAGTTTGCTGAAATCTCAGCAAACATTTTTTCACCAAATCTTGATGATACTTGGTGGTAATGATCAGTTCACTAAGCCCACTTGGCTGCCCAATTTTTACTCTTCTAGGTTCAAGCGTTCGTTTCCAGTAACACTTTGAATTTTTAGGTTTCACTCTGTTTTCTGCTATATAGATAGATGTGTTTGAAACTCTAAATCAAACACGGTTTGTGCTAGCTCCGTGAAACTTGACCAAATGAAGTAGTTCTATGTTCCATCTCTATGGTTTGTTTCCTCTTGAAGTACACCATGCAGAGACTGGCGAAAAACACTTTGGTTTTAAAGGGGTGGGAAAGCTTCCAAAAAACTACTAGTTTGCTGAAATCTCAGCAAAACATTTTTCACCAAATTTTAATGATACTTGGTGGTAATGATCAGTTCACTAATCCCACTTGGCTACCCAATTTTTATTCTTCTAGGTTGAAGCATTCGTTGCCAGTAACACTTTGAATTTTTAGGTTTCACTCTGTTTTCTGCTATATAGATAGATGTGTTTGAAACTCTAAATCAAACACGGTTTGTGCTAGCTCCTTGAAACTTGACCAAATGAAGTAGTTCTAAGTTCTATCTCTATGGTTTGTTTCCTCTTGAAGTACCCCATGCAGAGACTGGCGAAAAACACTTTCGTTTGAAAGGGGTTGCCAAGCTTCCAAAATCTACTAGTTTGCTGAAATCTCAGCAAACATTTTTTCACCAAAACTTGATGATACTTGGTGGTAATGATCAGTTCACTAAGCCCACTTGGCTGCCCAACTTTCACTCTTCTAGGTTCAAGCGTTCGTTTCCAGTAACACTTTGAATTTTTAGGTTTCACTCTGTTTTCTGCTATATAGATAGATGTGTTTGAAACTCTAAATCAAACACGGTTTGTGCTAGCTCTGTGAAACTTGACCAAATGAAGTAGTTCTAAGTTCTATCTCTATGGTTTTTTCCTCTTGAAGTACCCCATGCAGAGACTGGCGAAAAACACTTTCGTTTGAAAGGGGTTGCCAAGCTTCCAAAAAACTACTAGTTTGCTGAAATCTCAGCAAACATTTTTTCACCAAATCTTGATGATACTTGGTGGTAATGATCAGTTCACTAATCCCTCTTGGCTGCCCAACTTTCACTCTTATAAGTTCAAGCGTTCGTTTCCAGTAACACTTTGAATTTTTAGGTTTCACTCTGTTTTCTGCTATATAGATAGATGTGATTGAAACTCTAAATCAAACACGGTTTGTGATAGCTCCTTGAAACTTGACCAAATGAAGTAGTTCTATGTTTTATCTCTATGGTTTGTTTCCTCTTGAAGTACCCCAGGCAGAGACTGGCGAAAAACACTTTCGTTTGAAAGGGGTTGCCAAGCTTCCAAAAAACTACTAGTTTGCTGAAATCTCAGCAAACATTTTTTCACCAAACTTGATGATACTTGGTGGTAATGATCAGTTCACTAAGCCCACTTAGCTGCCCAACTTTCACTCTTCTAGGTTCAAGCGTTCGTTTCCAGTAACACTTTGAATTTTTAGGTTTCACTCTGTTTTCTGCTATATAGATAGATGTGTTTGAAACTCTAAATCAAACACGGTTTGTGCTAGCTCCTTGAAACTTGACCAAATGAAGTAGTTCTAAGTTCTAGCTCAATGGTTTGTTTCCTCTTGAAGTACCCCATGCCGAGACTGGCGAAAAACACTTTCGTTTGAAAGGGGTTGCCAAGCTTCCAAAAAACTACTAGTTTGCTGAAATCTCAGCAAACATTTTTTCACCAAATCTTGATGATACTTGGTGGTAATGATCAGTTCACTAATCCCACTTGGCTGCCCAACTTTCACTCTTCTAGGTTCAAGCGTTCTTTTCCAGTAACACTTTGAATTTTTAGGTTTCACTCTGTTTTCTGCTATATAGATAGATGTGTTTGAAACTCTAATTCAAACACGGTTTGTGCCAGCTCCGTGAAACTTGACCAAATGAAGAAGTTCTAAGTTCTATCTCTATGGTTTTTTCCTATTGAAGTACCCCATGCAGAGACTGGCGAAAAACACTTTCGTTTGAAAGGGGTTGCCAAGCTTCCAAAAAACTACTAGTTTGATGAAAATCTCAGCAAACATTTTTTTCACCAAAACTTGATGATACTTGGTGGTAATGATCAGTTCACTAATCCCACTTGGCTACCCAATTTTTATTCTTCTAGGTTGAAGCATTCGTTTCCAGTAACAGTTTGAATTTTTAGGTTTCACTCTGTTTTCTCCTACATAGATAGATGTGTTTTGGAATTCTAAATCAAACACGGATTGTGCTAGCTCCTTGAAACTTGACCAAATGAAGTAGTTCTAAGTTCTATCTCTATGGTTTGTTTCCTCTTGAAGTACCCCATGCAGAGACTGGCGAAAAACACTTTCGTTTGAAAGGGGTTGCCAAGCTTCCAAAAAACTACTAGTTTGCTGAAATCTCAGGAAACATTTTTTCACCAAACTTGATGATACTTGGTGGTAATGATCAGTTCACTAAGCCCACTTCCCTGCCCAACTTTCACTCTTCTAGGTTCAAGCGTTCGTTTCCAGTAACACTTTGAAATTTAGGTTTCACTCTGTTTTCTGCTATATAGATAGATGTGTTTGAAACTCTAAATCAAACACGGTTTGTGCTAGCTCCGTGAAACTTGACAAAATGAAGTAGTTCTAAGTTCTATCTCTATGGTTTGTTTCCTCTTGAAGTAACCCATGCAGAGACGGGCGAAAAACACTTTCATTTGAAAGGGGTTGCCAAGCTTCCAAAAAACTACTAGTTTGCTGAAATCTCAGCAAACATTTTTTCACCAAAACTTGATGATACTTGGTGGTAATGATCAGTTCACTAACCCCACTTGGCTACCCAATTTTTATTCTTCTAGGTTGAAGCATTCGTTTCCAGTAACAGTTTGAATTTTTGGTTTCACTCTGTTTTCTCCTACATAGATAGATGTGTTTGAAACTCTAAATCAAACACGGTTTGTGCTAGCTCCGTGAAACTTGACCAAATGAAGTAGTTCTAAGTTCTATCTCTATGGTTTGTTTCCTCTTGAAGTACACCATGCAGAGACTGGCGAAAAACACTTTTGTTTGAAAGGGGTTGACAAGCTTCCAAAAAACTACTAGTTTGCTGAAATTTCAGCATACATTTTTTCACCAAATCTTGATGATACTTGGTGGTAATGATCAGTTCACTAATCCCACTTGGCTACCCAATTTTTATTCTTCTAGGTTGAAGCATTCGTTTCCAGTAACACTTTGAATTTTTAGGTTTCACTCTGTTTTCTCCTACATAGATAGATGTGTTTGGAATTCTAAATCAAACACGGATTGTGCTAGCTCCTTGAAACTTGACCAAATGAAGTAGTTCTAAGTTCTGTCTCAATGGTTTGTTTCCTCTTGAAGTACCCCATGCAGATACTGGCGAAAAACACTTTCGTTTGAAAGGGGTTGCCAAGCTTCCAAAAAACTACTAGTTTGCTGAAATCTCAGCAAACATTTTTTTCACCAAAACTTGATGATACTTGGTGGTAATGATCAGTTCACTAATCCCTCTTGGCTGCCCAACTTTCACTCTTCTAGGTTCAAGCGTTCGTTTCCAGTAACACTTTGAATTTTTTAGGTTTCACTCTGTTTTCTGCTATATAGATAGATGTGTTTGAAACTCTAAATCAAACACGGTTTGTGCTAGCTCTTTGAAACATGACCAAATGAAGTAGTTCTAAGTTCTATCTCTATGGTTTGTTTCCTCTTGAAGTACCCCATACAGAGACTGGCGAAAAACACGTTCTTTCAAAGGGGTTGCCAAGCTTCCAAAAAACTACTAGTTTGCTGAAATCTCAGCAAACATTTTTTCACCAAATCTTGATGATACTTGGTGGTAATGATCAGTTCACTAATCCCACTTGGCTACCCAATTTTTATTCTTCTAGGTTGAAGCATTCGTTTCCAGTAACACTTTGAATTTTTAGTTTTCACTCTGTTTTCTCCTACATAGATAGATGTGTTTGGAATTCTAAATCAAACACGGTTTCTGCTAGCTCCTTGAAACTTGACCAAATGAAGTAGTTCTAAGTTCTATCTCTATGGTTTGTTTCCTCTTGAAGTACCCCATGCAGAGACTGGCGAAAAACACTTTCGTTTGAAAGGGGTTGCCAAGCTTCCAAAAAACTACTAGTTTGATGAAATCTCAGCAAACATTTTTTCACCAAATCTTGATGATACTTGGTGGTAATGATCAGTTCACTAATCTCACTTGGCTGCCCAACTTTCACTCTTCTAGGTTCAAGCACTCGTTTCCAGTAACACTTTGAATTTTTAGGTTTCACTCTGTTTTCTGCTATATAGATAGATGTGTTTGAAACTCTAAATCAAACACGGTTTGTGCTAGCTCCGTGAAACTTGACAAAATGAAGTAGTTCTAAGTTCTATCTCTATGGTTTGTTTCCTCTTGAAGTACCCCATGCAGAGACTGGCGAAAAACACTTTCATTTGAAAGGGGTTGCCAAGCTTCCAAAAAACTACTAGTTTGCTGAAATCTCAGCAAATCTTTTTTCACCAAATCTTGATGATACTTGGTGGTAATGATCAGTTCACTAATCCCACTTGGCTGCCCAATTTTTATTCTTCTAGGTTGAAGCATTCGTTTCCAGTAACAGTTTGAATTTTTAGGTTTCACTCTGTTTTCTCCTACATAGATAGCTGTGTTTGGAATTCTAAATCAAACACGGTGTGTGCTAGCTCCTTGAAACTTGACCAAATGAAGTAGTTCTAAGTTCTATCTCTATGGTTTGTTTCCTCTTGAAGTACCCCATGCGGAGACTGGCGAAAAACACTTTCGTTTGAAAGGGGTTGCCAAGCTTCCAAAAAACTACTAGTTTGCTGAAATCTCAGCAAACATTTTTTCACCAAATCTTGATGATACTTGGTGGTAATGATCAGTTCACTAAGCCCACTTGCCTCCCAATTTTTACTCTTCTAGGTTCAAGCGTTCGTTTCCAGTAACACTTTTAATTTTTAGGTTTCACTCTGTTTTCTGCTATATAGATAGATGTGTTTGAAACTCTAAATCAAACACGGTTTGTGCTAGCTCCTTGAAACTTGACCAAATGAAGTAGTTCTATGTTCCATCTCTATGGTTTGTTTCCTCTTGAAGTACACCATGCAGAGACTGGCGAAAAACACTTTCGTTCTAAAGGGGTGGCAAAGCTTCCAAAAAACTACGAGTTTGCTGAAATCTCAGCAAAACTTTTTTCACCAAATTTTAATGATACTTGGTGGTAATGATCAGTTCACTAATCCCACTTGGCTACCCAATTTTTATTCTTCTAGGTTGAAGCATTCGTTGCCAGTAACACTTTGAATTTTTAGGTTTCACTCTGTTTTCTGCTATATAGATAGATGTGTTTGAAACTCTAAATCAAACACGATTTGTGCTAGCTCCTTGAAACTTGACCAAATGAAGTAGTTCTAAGTTTTATCTCTATGGTTTGTTTCCTCTTGAAGTACCCCATGCAGCGACTGGCGAAAAACACTTTCGTTTGAAAGGGGTTGCCAAGCTTCCAAAAAACTACTAGTTTGCTGAAATCTCAGCAAACATTTTTTCACCAAACTTGATGATACTTGGTAATAATGATCAGTTCACTAAGCCCACTTGGCTGCCCAATTTTTACTCTTCTAGGTTCAAGCGTTCGTTTCCAGTAACACTTTGAATTTTTAGGTTTCACTCTGTTTTCTGCTATATAGATAGATGTGTTTGAAACTCTAAATCAAACACGGTTTGTGCTAGCTCCTTGAAACTTGACCAAATGAAGTAGTTCTATGTTCCATCTCTATGGTTTGTTTCCTCTTGAAGTACACCATGCAGAGACTGGCGAAAAACACTTTCGTTTGAAAGGGGTGGCCAAGGTCCATAAAACTACTAGTTTGCTGAAATCTCAGCAAAACTTTTTTCACCAAATTTTAATGATACTTGGTGGTAATGATCAGTTCACTAATCCCACGTGGCTACCCAATTTTTATTCTTCTAGGTTGAAGCATTCGTTGCCAGTAACACTTTGAATTTTTAGGTTTCACTCTGTTTTCTGCTATATAGATAGATGTGTTTGAAACTCTAAATCAAACACGGTTTGTGCTAGCTCCCTGAAACTTGACCAAATGAAGTAGTTCTAAGTTCTATCTCTATGGTTTGTTTCCTCTTGAAGTACCCCATGCAGAGACTGGCGAAAAACACTTTCGTTTGAAAGGGGTTGCCAAGCTTCCAAAAAACTACTAGTTTGCTGAAATCTCAGCAAACATTTTTTCACCAAACTTGATGATACTTGGTGGTAATGATCAGTTCACTAAGCCCACTTGGCTGCCCAACTTTCACTCTTCGTAGGTTCAAGAGTTCGTTTCCAGTAACACTTTGAATTTTTAGGTTTCACTCTGTTTTCTGCTATATAGATAGATGTGTTTGAAACTCTAAATCAAACACGGTGTGTGCTAGATCCTTGAAACTTGACCAAATGAAGTAGTTCTAAGTTTTATCTCTATGGTTTGTTTCCTCTTGAAGTACCCCATGCAGAGACTGGCGAAAAACACTTTCGTTTGGAAGGGGTTGCCAAGCTTCCAAAAAACTACTAGTTTGCTGAAATCTCAGCAAACATTTTTTCACCAAATCTTGATGATACTTGGTGGTAATGATCAGTTCACTAATCCCACTTGGCTACCCAATTTTTATTCTTCTAGGTTGAAGCATTCGTTTCCAGTAACACTTTGAATTTTTAGTTTTCACTCTGTTTTCTCCTACATAGATAGATGTGTTTGGAATTCTAAATCAAACACGGTTTGTGCTAGCTCCTTGAAACTTGACCAAATGAAGTAGTTCTAAGTTCTATCTCTATGGTTTGTTTCCTCTTGAAGTACCCCATGCAGAGACTGGCGAAAAACACTTTCATTTGAAAGGGGTTGCCAAGCTTCCAAAAAACTACTAGTTTGCTGAAATCTCAGCAAACATTTTTTCACCAAATCTTGATGATACTTGGTGGTAATGATCAGTTCACTAATCTCACTTAGCTGCCCAACTTTCACTCTTCCAGGTTCAAGCACTCGTTTCCAGTAACACTTTGAATTTTTAGGTTTCACTCTATTTTCTGCTATATAGATAGATGTGTTTGAAACTCTAAATCAAACACGGTTTGTGCTAGCTCCGTGAAACTTGACAAAATGAAGTAGTTCTAAGTTCTGTCTCAATGGTTTGTTTCCTCTTGAAGTACCCCATGCAGATACTGGCGAAAAACACTTTCGTTTGAAAGGGGTTGCCAAGCTTCCAAAAAACTACTAGTTTGCTGAAATCTCAGCAAACATTTTTTCACCAAAACTTGATGATACTTGGTGGTAATGATCAGTTCACTAATCCCTCTTGGCTGCCCAACTTTCACTCTTCTAGGTTCAAGCGTTCGTTTCCAGTAACACTTTGAATTTTTAGGTTTCACTCTGTTTTCTGCTATATAGATAGATGTGTTTGAAACTCTAAATCAAACACGGTTTGTGCTAGCTCTTTGAAACATGACCAAATGAAGTAGTTCTAAGTTCTATCTCTATGGTTTGTTTCCTCTTGAAGTACCCCATACAGAGACTGGCGAAAAACACGTTCTTTCAAAGGGGTTGCCAAGCTTCCAAAAAACTACTAGTTTGCTGAAATCTCAGCAAACATTTTTTCACCAAATCTTGATGATACTTGGTGGTAATGATCAGTTCACTAATCCCACTTGGCTACCCAATTTTTATTCTTCTAGGTTGAAGCATTCGTTTCCAGTAACACTTTGAATTTTTAGTTTTCACTCTGTTTTCTCCTACATAGATAGATGTGTTTGGAATTCTAAATCAAACACGGTTTCTGCTAGCTCCTTGAAACTTGACCAAATGAAGTAGTTCTAAGTTCTATCTCTATGGTTTGTTTCCTCTTGAAGTACCCCATGCAGAGACTGGCGAAAAACACTTTCGTTTGAAAGGGGTTGCCAAGCTTCCAAAAAACTACTAGTTTGATGAAATCTCAGCAAACATTTTTTCACCAAATCTTGATGATACTTGGTGGTAATGATCAGTTCACTAATCTCACTTGGCTGCCCAACTTTCACTCTTCTAGGTTCAAGCACTCGTTTCCAGTAACACTTTGAATTTTTAGGTTTCACTCTGTTTTCTGCTATATAGATAGATGTGTTTGAAACTCTAAATCAAACACGGTTTGTGCTAGCTCCGTGAAACTTGACAAAATGAAGTAGTTCTAAGTTCTATCTCTATGGTTTGTTTCCTCTTGAAGTACCCCATGCAGAGACTGGCGAAAAACACTTTCATTTGAAAGGGGTTGCCAAGCTTCCAAAAAACTACTAGTTTGCTGAAATCTCAGCAAATCTTTTTTCACCAAATCTTGATGATACTTGGTGGTAATGATCAGTTCACTAATCCCACTTGGCTGCCCAATTTTTATTCTTCTAGGTTGAAGCATTCGTTTCCAGTAACAGTTTGAATTTTTAGGTTTCACTCTGTTTTCTCCTACATAGATAGCTGTGTTTGGAATTCTAAATCAAACACGGTGTGTGCTAGCTCCTTGAAACTTGACCAAATGAAGTAGTTCTAAGTTCTATCTCTATGGTTTGTTTCCTCTTGAAGTACCCCATGCGGAGACTGGCGAAAAACACTTTCGTTTGAAAGGGGTTGCCAAGCTTCCAAAAAACTACTAGTTTGCTGAAATCTCAGCAAACATTTTTTCACCAAATCTTGATGATACTTGGTGGTAATGATCAGTTCACTAAGCCCACTTGCCTCCCAATTTTTACTCTTCTAGGTTCAAGCGTTCGTTTCCAGTAACACTTTTAATTTTTAGGTTTCACTCTGTTTTCTGCTATATAGATAGATGTGTTTGAAACTCTAAATCAAACACGGTTTGTGCTAGCTCCTTGAAACTTGACCAAATGAAGTAGTTCTATGTTCCATCTCTATGGTTTGTTTCCTCTTGAAGTACACCATGCAGAGACTGGCGAAAAACACTTTCGTTCTAAAGGGGTGGCAAAGCTTCCAAAAAACTACGAGTTTGCTGAAATCTCAGCAAAACTTTTTTCACCAAATTTTAATGATACTTGGTGGTAATGATCAGTTCACTAATCCCACTTGGCTACCCAATTTTTATTCTTCTAGGTTGAAGCATTCGTTGCCAGTAACACTTTGAATTTTTAGGTTTCACTCTGTTTTCTGCTATATAGATAGATGTGTTTGAAACTCTAAATCAAACACGATTTGTGCTAGCTCCTTGAAACTTGACCAAATGAAGTAGTTCTAAGTTTTATCTCTATGGTTTGTTTCCTCTTGAAGTACCCCATGCAGCGACTGGCGAAAAACACTTTCGTTTGAAAGGGGTTGCCAAGCTTCCAAAAAACTACTAGTTTGCTGAAATCTCAGCAAACATTTTTTCACCAAACTTGATGATACTTGGTAATAATGATCAGTTCACTAAGCCCACTTGGCTGCCCAATTTTTACTCTTCTAGGTTCAAGCGTTCGTTTCCAGTAACACTTTGAATTTTTAGGTTTCACTCTGTTTTCTGCTATATAGATAGATGTGTTTGAAACTCTAAATCAAACACGGTTTGTGCTAGCTCCTTGAAACTTGACCAAATGAAGTAGTTCTATGTTCCATCTCTATGGTTTGTTTCCTCTTGAAGTACACCATGCAGAGACTGGCGAAAAACACTTTCGTTTGAAAGGGGTGGCCAAGGTCCATAAAACTACTAGTTTGCTGAAATCTCAGCAAAACTTTTTTCACCAAATTTTAATGATACTTGGTGGTAATGATCAGTTCACTAATCCCACGTGGCTACCCAATTTTTATTCTTCTAGGTTGAAGCATTCGTTGCCAGTAACACTTTGAATTTTTAGGTTTCACTCTGTTTTCTGCTATATAGATAGATGTGTTTGAAACTCTAAATCAAACACGGTTTGTGCTAGCTCCCTGAAACTTGACCAAATGAAGTAGTTCTAAGTTCTATCTCTATGGTTTGTTTCCTCTTGAAGTACCCCATGCAGAGACTGGCGAAAAACACTTTCGTTTGAAAGGGGTTGCCAAGCTTCCAAAAAACTACTAGTTTGCTGAAATCTCAGCAAACATTTTTTCACCAAACTTGATGATACTTGGTGGTAATGATCAGTTCACTAAGCCCACTTGGCTGCCCAACTTTCACTCTTCTAGGTTCAAGAGTTCGTTTCCAGTAACACTTTGAATTTTTAGGTTTCACTCTGTTTTCTGCTATATAGATAGATGTGTTTGAAACTCTAAATCAAACACGGTGTGTGCTAGATCCTTGAAACTTGACCAAATGAAGTAGTTCTAAGTTTTATCTCTATGGTTTGTTTCCTCTTGAAGTACCCCATGCAGAGACTGGCGAAAAACACTTTCTTTGGAAGGGGTTGCCAAGCTTCCAAAAAACTACTAGTTTGCTGAAATCTCAGCAAACATTTTTTCACCAAATCTTGATGATACTTGGTGGTAATGATCAGTTCACTAATCCCACTTGGCTACCCAATTTTTATTCTTCTAGGTTGAAGCATTCGTTTCCAGTAACACTTTGAATTTTTAGTTTTCACTCTGTTTTCTCCTACATAGATAGATGTGTTTGGAATTCTAAATCAAACACGGTTTGTGCTAGCTCCTTGAAACTTGACCAAATGAAGTAGTTCTAAGTTCTATCTCTATGGTTTGTTTCCTCTTGAAGTACCCCATGCAGAGACTGGCGAAAAACACTTTCATTTGAAAGGGGTTGCCAAGCTTCCAAAAAACTACTAGTTTGCTGAAATCTCAGCAAACATTTTTTCACCAAATCTTGATGATACTTGGTGGTAATGATCAGTTCACTAATCTCACTTAGCTGCCCAACTTTCACTCTTCCAGGTTCAAGCACTCGTTTCCAGTAACACTTTGAATTTTTAGGTTTCACTCTATTTTCTGCTATATAGATAGATGTGTTTGAAACTCTAAATCAAACACGGTTTGTGCTAGCTCCGTGAAACTTGACAAAATGAAGTAGTTCTAAGTTCTATCTCTATGGTTTGTTTCCTCTTGAAGTACCCCATGCAGAGACTGGCGAAAAACACTTTCATTTGAAAGGGGTTGCCAAGCTTCCAAAAAACTACTAGTTTGCTGAAATCTCAGCAAATCTTTTTTCACCAAATCTTGATGATACTTGGTGGTAATGATCAGTTCACTAATCCCACTTGGCTGCCCAATTTTTATTCTTCTAGGTTGAAGCATTCGTTTCCAGTAACAGTTTGAATTTTTAGGTTTCACTCTGTTTTCTCCTACATAGATAGCTGTGTTTGGAATTCTAAATCAAACACGGTGTGTGCTAGCTCCTTGAAACTTGACCAAATGAAGTAGTTCTAAGTTCTATCTCTATGGTTTGTTTCCTCTTGAAGTACCCCATGCGGAGACTGGCGAAAAACACTTTCGTTTGAAAGGGGTTGCCAAGCTTCCAAAAAACTACTAGTTTGCTGAAATCTCAGCAAACATTTTTTCACCAAATCTTGATGATACTTGGTGGTAATGATCAGTTCACTAAGCCCACTTGCCTCCCAATTTTTACTCTTCTAGGTTCAAGCGTTCGTTTCCAGTAACACTTTGAATTTTTAGGTTTCACTCTGTTTTCTGCTATATAGATAGATGTGTTTGAAACTCTAAATCAAACACGGTTTGTGCTAGCTCCTTGAAACTTGACCAAATGAAGTAGTTCTAAGTTCTATCTCTATGGTTTGTTTCCTCTTGAAGTACCCCATGCAGAGACTGTCGAAAAACACTTTCGTTTGAAAGGGGTTGCCAAGCTTCCAAAAAACTACTAGTTTGCTGAAATCTCAGCAAACATTTTTTCACCAAACTTGATGATACTTGGTGGTAATGATCAGTTCACTAAGCCCACTTGGCTGCCCAACTTTCACTCTTCTAGGTTCAAGCGTTCGTTTCCAGTAACACTTTGAATTTTTAGGTTTCACTCTGTTTTCTGCTATATAGATAGATGTGTTTGAAACTCTAAATCAAACACGGTGTGTGCTAGCTCCATGAAACTTGACCAAATGAAGTAGTTCTAAGTTCTATCTCTATGGTTTGTTTCCTCTTGAAGTACCCCATGCAGAGACTGGCGAAAAACACTTTCTTTGGAAGGGGTTGCCAAGCTTCCAAAAAACTACTAGTTTGCTGAAATCTCAGCAAACATTTTTTCACCAAATCTTGATGATACTTGGTGGTAATG
>NW_027510207.1:0-35582 GCF_048772815.1 Callospermophilus lateralis | reverse complement strand
GCTACATCAAGAGGAAACAAACCTTAGAGTTAGAACGTAGAACTACTGTATTGTGTCAAATTTCAAGAAACTAGCACTAACCGTGTTTAATTTAGAGTTCTAACTGCATCTGTCAATATAGAAGAAAACGCAGTGAAACCTAAAAATTCAAACTGTTCCTGCAAACGAATGCTTCAACCTAGGAGAACAAAACTTGGACATCCAAGTTTGATTGGTGTACTGCTCATTACTTGAAAGTATCATGAAGTTCGGAAGAAAAAAATATATGTTGTGATTTCAGGAGATGGTAGTTTTTTGGAAGCTTAACAATGACGTTCATTGAATGTGTTATTCGCCAGTCTCTGCTTAAGGCTACATCAAGAGGAAACAAACCTTAGAGTTAGAACGTAGAACTACTGTATTGTGTCAAGTTTCAAGAGGCTAGCACAAACCGTGTTTGATTTAGAGTTCTAACTGCATCTGTCAATATAGAAGAAAATGCAGGGAAACCTAAAAATTCAAACTCTTCCTGCAAACGAATGCTTCAACGTAGGAGAACGAAACTTGGGCATCCAAGTTTGATTGGTGTACTGCTCATTACTTGAAGTTATCATGAAGGTCGGAAGAAAAAATATATGTTGTGATTTCAGGAGACTGTAGTTTTTTGGCAGCCTACCAACGCCTTTCATTGAATGAGTTATTCGCCAGTCTCTGCTTAAGGCTACATCAGGAGGAAACAAACCTTAGAGTTAGAACGTAGAACTACTGTATTGTGTCAAGTTTCAAGAGGCTAGCACAAACCGTGTTTTTTTTAGATTTCTAACTGCATCTGTCAATATAGAAGAAAACGCAGTGAAACCTAAAAATTCAAACTTCTACTGCAAACGAATGCTTCAACCTAGGAGAACGAAACATGGACATCCAAGTTTGATTGGTGTACTGCTCATTACTTGAAAGTATCATGAAGGTCGGAAGAAAAAATGTATGTTGTGATTTCAGGAGACTGTAGTTTTTTGGCAGCCTACCAACGCCTTTCATTGAATGAGTTATTCGCCAGTCTCTGCTTAAGGCTACATCAAGAGGAAACAAACCTTAGAGTTAGAACGTAGAACTACTGTATTGTGTCAAATTTCAAGAAGCTAGCACAAACCGTGTTTAATTTAGAGTTCTAACTGCATCTGTCAATATAGAAGAAAACGCAGTGAAACCTAAAAATTCAAACTGTTCCTGCAAACGAATGCTTCAACCTAGGAGAACAAAACTTGGACATCCAAGTTTGATTGGTGTACTGCTCATTACTTGAAAGTATCATGAAGTTCGGAAGAAAAAAATATATGTTGTGATTTCAGGAGATGGTAGTTTTTTGAAAGCTTAACAATGCCTTTCATTGAATGTGTTATTCGCCAGTCTCTGCTTAAGGCTACATCAAGAGGAAACAAACCTTAGAGTTAGAACGAAGAACTACTGTATTGTGTCAAGTTTCAAGAGGCTAGCACAAACCGTGTTTGATTTAGAGTTCTAACTGCATCTGTCAATATAGAAGAAAACGCAGTGAAACCTAAAAATTCAAACGGTTCCTGCAAACGAATGCTTCAACCTAGGAGAACGAAACTTGGACATCCAAGTTTGATTGGTGTACTGCTCATTACTTGAAAGTATCATGAAGTTCGGAAGAAAAAATATATGTTGTGATTTCAGGAGATGGTAGTTTTTTGGAAGCTTAACAATGACTCTCATTGAATGTGTTATTCGCCAGTCTCTGCTTAAGGCTACATCAAGAGGAAACAAACCCTAGAGTTAGAACGTAGAACTACTGTATTGTGTCAAGTTTCAAGAGGCTAGCAAAAACCGTGTTTGATTTAGAGTTCTAACTGCATCTGTCACAATAGAAGAAAACGCAGTGAAACCTAAAAATTCATACTCTTCCTGCAAACGAATGCTTCAACCTAGGAGAACGAAACTTGGACATCCAAGTTTGATTGGTGTACTGCTCATTACTTGAAAGTATCATGAAGTTCGGAAGAAAAAATATATGTTGTGATTTCAGGAGATGGTAGTTTTTTGAAAGCTGAACAATGCCTTTCATTGAATGTGTTATTCGCCAGTCTCTGCTGAAGGCTACATCAAGAGGAAACAAACCTTAGAGTTAGAACGTAGAAATACTGTATTGTGTCAAGTTTCAAGAGGCTAGCACAAACCGTGTTTGATTTAGAGTTCTAACTGCATCTGTCAATATAGAAGAAAATGCAGGGAAACCTAAAAATTCAAACTCTTCCTGCAAACGAATGCTTCAACGTAGGAGAACGAAACTTGGGCATCCAAGTTTGATTGGTGTACTGGTCATTACTTGAAGTTATCATGAAGGTCGGAAGAAAAAATATATGTTGTGATTTCAGGAGACTGTAGTTTTTTGGCAGCCTACCAACGCCTTTCATTGTATGAGTTATTCGCCAGTCTCTGCTTAAGGCTACATCAGGAGGAAACAAACCTTAGAGTTAGAACGTAGAACTACTGTATTGTGGCAAGTTTCAAGAGGCTAGCACAAACCGTGTTTGTTTTAGATTTCTAACTGCATCTGTCAATATAGAAGAAAACGCAGTGAAACCTAAAAATTCAAACTTCTACTGCAAACGAATGCTTCAACCTAGGAGAACGAAACATGGACATCCAAGTTTGATTGGTGTACTGCTCATTACTTGAAAGTATCATGAAGGTCGGAAGAAAAAATATATGTTGTGATTTCAGGAGACTGTAGTTTTTTGGCAGCCTACCAACGCCTTTCATTGAATGAGTTATTCGCCAGTCTCTGCTTAAGGCTACATCAAGAGGAAACAAACCTTAGAGTTAGAACGTAGAACTACTGTATTGTGTCAAATTTCAAGAAACTAGCACTAACCGTGTTTAATTTAGAGTTCTAACTGCATCTGTCAATATAGAAGAAAACGCAGTGAAACCTAAAATTCAAACTGTTCCTGCAAACGAATGCTTCAACCTAGGAGAACAAAACTTGGACATCCAAGTTTGATTGGTGTACTGCTCATTACTTGAAAGTATCATGAAGTTCGGAAGAAAAAAATATATGTTGTGATTTCAGGAGATGGTAGTTTTTTGGAAGCTTAACAATGACGTTCATTGAATGTGTTATTCGCCAGTCTCTGCTTAAGGCTACATCAAGAGGAAACAAACCTTAGAGTTAGAACGTAGAACTACTGTATTGTGTCAAGTTTCAAGAGGCTAGCACAAACCGTGTTTGATTTAGAGTTCTAACTGCATCTGTCAATATAGAAGAAAATGCAGGGAAATCTAAAAATTCAAACTCTTCCTGCAAACGAATGCTTCAACGTAGGAGAACGAAACTTGGGCATCCAAGTTTGATTGGTGTACTGCTCATTACTTGAAGTTATCATGAAGGTCGGAAGAAAAAATATATGTTGTGATTTCAGGAGACTGTAGTTTTTTGGCAGCCTACCAACGCCTTTCATTGAATGAGTTATTCGCCAGTCTCTGCTTAAGGCTACATCAGGAGGAAACAAACCTTAGAGTTAGAACGTAGAACTACTGTATTGTGTCAAGTTTCAAGAGGCTAGCACAAACCGTGTTTGTTTTAGATTTCTAACTGCATCTGTCAATATAGAAGAAAACGCAGTGAAACCTAAAAATTCAAATTTCTACTGCAAACGAATGCTTCAACCTAGGAGAACGAAACATGGACATCCAAGTTTGATTGGTGTACTGCTCATTACTTGAAAGTATCATGAAGGTCGGAAGAAAAAATGTATGTTGTGATTTCAGGAGACTGTAGTTTTTTGGCAGCCTACCAACGCCTTTCATTGAATGAGTTATTCGCCAGTCTCTGCTTAAGGCTACATCAAGAGGAAACAAACCTTAGAGTTAGAACGTAGAACTACTGTATTGTGTCAAATTTCAAGAAGCTAGCACAAACCGTGTTTAATTTAGAGTTCTAACTGCATCTGTCAATATAGAAGAAAACGCAGTGAAACCTAAAAATTCAAACTGTTCCTGCAAACGAATGCTTCAACCTAGGAGAACAAAACTTGGACATCCAAGTTTGATTGGTGTACTGCTCATTACTTGAAAGTATCATGAAGTTCGGAAGAAAAAAATATATGTTGTGATTTCAGGAGATGGTAGTTTTTTGAAAGCTTAACAATGCCTTTCATTGAATGTGTTATTCGCCAGTCTCTGCTTAAGGCTACATCAAGAGGAAACAAACCTTAGAGTTAGAACGAAGAACTACTGTATTGTGTCAAGTTTCAAGAGGCTAGCACACACCGTGTTTGATTTAGAGTTCTAACTGCATCTGTCAATATAGGAGAAAACGCAGTGAAACCTAAAAATTCAAACTGTTCCTGCAAAGGAATGCTTCAAATTAGGAGAACGAAACTTGGGCACCCAAGTTTGATTGGTGTACTGGTCATTACTTGAAGTTATCATGAAGGTCGGAAGAAAAAATATATGTTGTGATTTCAGGAGACTGTAGTTTTTTGGCAGCATAACAACGCCTATCATTGAATGAGTTATTCGCCAGTCTCTGCTTAAGGCTACATCAAGAGGAAACAAACCTTAGAGTTAGAACGTAGACCTACTGTATTGTGTCAAGTTTCAAGAGGCTAGCACAAACCGTGTTTGATTTAGAGTTCTAACTGCATCTGTCACTATAGAAGAAAACGCAGTGAAAACTAAAAATTCATACTCTTCCTGCAAACGAATGCTTCAACCTAGGAGAACGAAACTTGGACATCCAAGTTTGATTGGTGTACTGCTCATTACTTGAAAGTATCATGAAGTTCGGAAGAAAAAATATATGTTGTGATTTCAGGAGATGGTAGTTTTTTGAAAGCTTAACAATGCCTTTCATTGAATGAGTTATTCGCCAGTCTCTGCTTAAGGCTACATCAAGAGGAAACAAACCTTAGAGATAGAACGTAGAACTAGAGTATTTTGTCAAGTTTCAACAAGCTAGCACAAATCGTGTTTTATTTAGAGTTCTAACTGCATCTGTCAATATAGGAGAAAACGCAGTGAAACCTGAAAATTCAAACTGTTCCTGCAAACGAATGCTTCAACGTAGGAGAACGAAACTTGGGCATCCAAGTTTGATTGGTGTACTGCACACTACTTGAAAGTATCATGAAGGTCGGAAGAAAAAATGTATGTTGTGATTTCAGGAGACTGTAGTTTTTTGGCAGCCTACCAACGCCTTTCATTGAATGAGTTATTCGCCATTCTCTGCTTAAGGCTACATCAAGAGGAAACAAACCTTAGAGTTAGAACGTAGAACTACTGTATTGTGTCAAATTTCAAGAAGCTAGCACAAACCGTGTTTAATTTAGAGTTCTAACTGCATCTGCCAATATAGAAGAAAACGCAGTGAAACCTAAAAATTCAAACTGTTCCTGCAAACGAATGCTTCAACCTAGGAGAACAAAACTTGGACATCCAAGTTTGATTGGTGTACTGCTCATTACTTGAAAGTATCATGAAGTTCGGAAGAAAAAAATATATGTTGTGATTTCAGGAGATGGTAGTTTTTTGGAAGCTTAACAATGACTTTCATTGAATGTGTTATTCGCCAGTCTCTGCTTAAGGCTACATCAAGAGGAAACAAACCTTAGAGTTAGAACGTAGAACTACTGTATTGTGTCAAGTTTCAAGAGGCTAGCACAAACCGTGTTTGATTTAGAGTTCTAACTGCATCTGTAAATATAGAAGAAAACGCAGTGAAACCTAAAAATTCAAACTGTTCCTGCAAACGAATGCTTCAACCTAGGAGAACGAAACTTGGACATCCAAGTTTGATTGGTGTACTGCTCATTACTTGAAAGTATCATGAAGTTCGGAAGAAAAAATATATGTTGTGATTTCAGGAGATGGTAGTTTTTTGGAAGCTTAACAATGACTCTCATTGAATGTGTTATTCGCCAGTCTCTGCTTAAGGCTACATCAAGAGGAAACAAACCTTAGAGTTAGAACGTAGAACTACTGTATTGTGTCAAGTTTGAAGAGGCTAGCACAAACCGTGTTTGATTTAGAGTTCTAACTGCATCTGTCAATATAGAAGAAAACGCAGTGAAACCTAAAAATTCAAACTGCTCCTGCAAACGAATGCTTCAAACTAGGAGAACGAAACTTGGACATCCACGTTTGATTGGTGTACTGCACATTACTTGAAAGTATCATGAAGGTCGGAAGAAAAAATATATGTTGTCATTTCAGGAGACTGTAGTTTTTTGGCAGCCTTCCAACGCCTTTCATTGAATGAGTTATTCGCCAGTCTCTGCTTAAGGCTACATCAAGAGGAAACAAACCTTAGAGTTAGAACGTAGAACTACTGTATTGTGTCAAGTTTGAAGAGGCTAGCACAAACCGTGTTTGATTTAGAGTTCTAACTGCATCTGTCAATATAGAAGAAAACGCAGTGAAACCTAAAAATTCAAACTTCTCCTGCAAACGAATGCTTCAACCTACTAGAACGAAACTTGGACATCCAAGTTTGATTGGTGTACTGCTCATTACTTGAAAGTATCATGAAGGTCGGAAGAAAAAATATATGTTGTGATTTCAGGAGACTGTCGTTTTTTGGCAGCCTACCAACGCCTTTCATTGAATGAGTTATTCGCCAGTCTCTGCTTAAGGCTACATCAAGAGGAAACAAACCTTAGAGTTAGAACGTAGAACTACTGTATTGTGTCAAGTTTCAAGAAGCTAGCACAAACCGTGTTTGATTTAGAGTTCTAACTGCATCTGTCAATATAGAAGAAAACGCAGTGAAACCTAAAAATTCAAACTGCTCCTGCAAACGAATGCTTCAACCTAGGAGAACGAAACTTGGACATCCAAGTTTGATTGGTGTACTGCACATTACTTGAAAGTATCATGAAGGTCGGAAGAAAAAATGTATGTTGTGATTTCAGGATTCTGTAGTTTTTTGGCAGCCTACCAACGCCTTTCATTGAATGAGTTATTCGCCAGTCTCTGCTTAAGGCTACATCAAGAGGAAACAAACCTTAGAGTTAGAACGTAGAACTACTGTATTGTGTCAAGTTTCAAGAAGCTAGCACAAACCGTGTTTGATTTAGAGTTCTAACTGCATCTGTCAATATAGAAGAAAACGCAGTGAAACCTAAAAATTCATACTCTTCCTGCAAACGAATGCTTCAACCTAGGAGAACGAAACTTGGACATCCAAGTTTGATTGGTGTACTGCTCATTACTTGAAAGTATCATGAAGTTCGGAAGAAAAAATATATGTTGTGATTTCAGGAGATGGTAGTTTTTTGAAAGCTTAACAATGCCTTTCATTGAATGTGTTATTCGCCAGTCTCTGCTTAAGGCTACATCAAGAGGAAACAAACCTTAGAGTTAGAACTTAGAACTACTGTATTGTGTCAAGTTTCAAGAGGCTAGCACAAACCGTGTTTGATTTAGAGTTCTAACTGCATCTGTCAATATAGAAGAAAACGCAGTGAAACCTAAAAATTCAAACTCTTCCTGCAAACGAATGCTTCAACCTAGGAGAACGAAACTTGGGCATCCAAGTTTGATTGGTGTACTGCTCATTACTTGAAGTTATCATGAAGGTCGGAAGAAAAAATATATGTTGTGATTTCAGGAGACTGTAGTTTTTTGGCAGCCTACCAACGCCTTTCATTGAATGAGTTATTCGCCAGTCTCTGCTTAAGGCTACATCAGGAGGAAACAAACCTTAGAGTTAGAACGTAGAACTACTGTATTGTGTCAAGTTTCAAGAGGCTAGCACAAACCGTGTTTGTTTTAGATTTCTAACTGCATCTGTCAATATAGAAGAAAACGCAGTGAAACCTAAAAATTCAAACTTCTACTGCAAACGAATGCTTCAACCTAGGAGAACGAAACATGGACATCCAAGTTTGATTGGTGTACTGCTCATTACTTGAAAGTATCATGAAGGTCGGAAGAAAAAATGTATGTTGTGATTTCACTAGACTGTAGTTTTTTGGCAGCCTACCAACGCCTTTCATTGAATGAGTTATTCGCCAGTCTCTGCTTAAGGCTACATCAAGAGGAAACAAACCTTAGAGTTAGAACGTAGAACTACTGTATTGTGTCAAATTTCAAGAAGCTAGCACAAACCGTGTTTAATTTAGAGTTCTAACTGCATCTGTCAATATAGAAGAAAACGCAGTGAAACCTAAAAATTCAAACTGTTCCTGCAAACGAATGCTTCAACCTAGGAGAACAAAACTTGGACATCCAAGTTTGATTGGTGTACTGCTCATTACTTGAAAGTATCATGAAGTTCGGAAGAAAAAAATATATGTTGTGATTTCAGGAGATGGTGGTTTTTTGAAAGCTTAACAATGCCTTTCATTGAATGTGTTATTCGCCAGTCTCTGCTTAAGGCTACATCAAGAGGAAACAAACCTTAGAGTTAGAACGAAGAACTACTGTATTGTGTCAAGTTTCAAGAGGCTAGCACAAACCGTGTTTGATTTAGAGTTCTAACTGCATCTGTCAATATAGAAGAAAACGCAGTGAAACCTAAAAATTCAAACTGTTCCTGCAAACGAATGCTTCAACCTAGGAGAACGAAACTTGGACATCCAAGTTTGATTGGTGTACTGCTCATTACTTGAAAGTATCATGAAGTTCGGAAGAAAAAATATATGTTGTGATTTCAGGAGATGGTAGTTTTTTGGAAGCTTAACAATGACTCTCATTGAATGTGTTATTCGCCAGTCTCTGCTTAAGGCTACATCAAGAGGAAACAAACCTTAGAGTTAGAACGTAGAACTACTGTATTGTGTCAAGTTTCAAGAGGCTAGCACAAACCGTGTTTGATTTAGAGTTCTAACTGCATCTGTCAATATAGAAGAAACGCAGTGAAACCTAAAAATTCAAACTGTTCCTGCAAACGAATGCTTCAACCTAGGAGAACGAAACTTGGACATCCAAGTTTGATTGGTGTACTGCTCATTACTTGAAGTTATCATGAAGGTCGGAAGAAAAAATATATGTTGTGATTTCAGGAGACTGTAGTTTTTTGGCAGCCTACCAACGCCTTTCATTGAATGAGTTATTCGCCAGTCTCTGCTTAAGGCTACATCAGGAGGAAACAAACCTTAGAGTTAGAACGTAGAACTACTGTATTGTGTCAAGTTTCAAGAGGCTAGCACAAACCGTGTTGTTTTAGATTTCTAACTGCATCTGTCAATATAGAAGAAAACGCAGTGAAACCTAAAAATTCAAACTTCTACTGCAAACGAATGCTTCAACCTAGGAGAACGAAACATGGACATCCAAGTTTGATTGGTGTACTGCTCATTACTTGAAAGTATCATGAAGGTCGGAAGAAAAAATGTATGTTGTGATTTCACTAGACTGTAGTTTTTTGGCAGCCTACCAACGCCTTTCATTGAATGAGTTATTCGCCAGTCTCTGCTTAAGGCTACATCAAGAGGAAACAAACCTTAGAGTTAGAACGTAGAACTACTGTATTGTGTCAAATTTCAAGAAGCTAGCACAAACCGTGTTTAATTTAGAGTTCTAACTGCATCTGTCAATATAGAAGAAAACGCAGTGAAACCTAAAAATTCAAACTGTTCCTGCAAACGAATGCTTCAACCTAGGAGAACAAAACTTGGACATCCAAGTTTGATTGGTGTACTGCTCATTACTTGAAAGTATCATGAAGTTCGGAAGAAAAAAATATATGTTGTGATTTCAGGAGATGGTGGTTTTTTGAAAGCTTAACAATGCCTTTCATTGAATGTGTTATTCGCCAGTCTCTGCTTAAGGCTACATCAAGAGGAAACAAACCTTAGAGTTAGAACGAAGAACTACTGTATTGTGTCAAGTTTCAAGAGGCTAGCACAAACCGTGTTTGATTTAGAGTTCTAACTGCATCTGTCAATATAGAAGAAAACGCAGTGAAACCTAAAAATTCAAACTGTTCCTGCAAACGAATGCTTCAACCTAGGAGAACGAAACTTGGACATCCAAGTTTGATTGGTGTACTGCTCATTACTTGAAAGTATCATGAAGTTCGGAAGAAAAAATATATGTTGTGATTTCAGGAGATGGTAGTTTTTTGGAAGCTTAACAATGACTCTCATTGAATGTGTTATTCGCCAGTCTCTGCTTAAGGCTACATCAAGAGGAAACAAACCTTAGAGTTAGAACGTAGAACTACTGTATTGTGTCAAGTTTCAAGAGGCTAGCACAAACCGTGTTTGATTTAGAGTTCTAACTGCATCTGTCAATATAGAAGAAAACGCAGTGAAACCTAAAAATTCAAACTGTTCCTGCAAACGAATGCTTCAACCTAGGAGAACGAAACTTGGACATCCAAGTTTGATTGGTGTACTGCTCATTACTTGAAAGTATCATGAAGTTCGGAAGAAAAAATATATGTTGTGATTTCAGGAGATGGTAGTTTTTTGAAAGCTTATCAATGCCTTTCATTGAATGTGTTATTCGCCAGTCTCTGCTGAAGGCTACATCAAGAGGAAACAAACCTTAGAGTTAGAACGTAGAACTACTGTATTGTGTCAAGTTTCAAGAGGCTAGCACAAACCGTGTTTGATTTAGAGTTCTAACTGCATCTGTCAATATAGAAGAAAATGCAGGGAAACCTAAAAATTCAAACTCTTCCTGCAAACGAATGCTTCAACGTAGGAGAACGAAACTTGGGCATCCAAGTTTGATTGTTGTACTGCACATTACTTGAAAGTATCATGAAGGTCGGAAGAAAAAATGTATGTTGTGATTTCAGGAGATTGTAGTTTTTTGGCAGCCTACCAACGCCTTTCATTGAATGAGTTATTCGCCAGTCTCTGCTTAAGGCTACATCAAGAGGAAACAAACCTTAGAGTTAGAACGTAGAACTACTGTATTGTGTCAAATTTCAAGAAGCTAGCACAAACCGTGTTTAATTTAGAGTTCTAACTGCATCTGTCAATATAGAAGAAAACGCAGTGAAACCTAAAAATTCAAACTGTTCCTGCAAACGAATGCTTCAACCTAGGAGAACAAAACTTGGACATCCAAGTTTGATTGGTGTACTGCTTATTACTTGAAAGTATCATGAAGTTCGGAAGAAAAAAATATATGTTGTGATTTCAGGAGATGGTAGTTTTTTGGAAGCTTAACAATGACTTTCATTGAATGTGTTATTCGCCAGTCTCTGCTTAAGGCTACATCAAGAGGAAACAAACCTTAGAGTTAGAACGTAGAACTACTGTATTGTGTCAAGTATCAAGAGGCTAGCACAAACCGTGTTTGATTTAGAGTTCTAACTGCATCTGTCACTATAGAAGAAAACGCAGTGAAACCTAAAAATTCATACTCTTCCTGCAAACGAATGCTTCAACCTAGGAGAACGAAACTTGGACATCCAAGTTTGATTGGTGTACTGCTCATTACTTGAAAGTATCATGAAGGTCGGAAGAAAAAATATATGTTGTGATTTCAGGAGACTGTAGTTTTTTGGCAGCCTACGAACGCCTTTCATTGAATGAGTTATTCGCCAGTCTCTGCTTAAGGCTACATCAAGAGGAAACAAACCTTAGAGATAGAACGTAGAACTACAGTATTTTGTCAAGTTTCAAGAAGCTACCACAAACCGTGTTTTATTTAGAGTTCTAACTGCATCTGTCAATATAGTAGAAAACGCAGTGAAACCTGAAAATTCAAACTGTTCCTGCAAACGAATGCTTCAACGTAGGAGAATGAAACTTGGGCATCCAAGTTTGATTGTTGTACTGCACATTACTTGAAAGTATCATGAAGGTCGGAAGAAAAAATGTATGTTGTGATTTCAGGAGACTGTAGTTTTTTGGCAGCCTACCAACGCCTTTCATTGAATGAGTTATTCGCCAGTCTCTGCTTAAGGCTACATCAAGAGGAAACAAACCTTAGAGTTAGAACGTAGAACTACTGTATTGTGTCAAATTTCAAGAAGCTAGCACAAACCGTGTTTAATTTAGAGTTCTAACTGCATCTGCCAATATAGAAGAAAACGCAGTGAAACCTAAAAATTCAAACTGTTCCTGCAAACGAATGCTTCAACCTAGGAGAACAAAACTTGGACATCCAAGTTTGATTGGTGTACTGCTCATTACTTGAAAGTATCATGAAGTTCGGAAGAAAAAAATATATGTTGTGATTTCAGGAGATGGTAGTTTTTTGGAAGCTTAACAATGACTTTCATTGAATGTGTTATTCGCCAGTCTCTGCATAAGGCTACATCAAGAGGAAACAAACCTTAGAGTTAGAACGTAGAACTACTGTATTGTGTCAAGTTTCAAGAGGCTAGCACAAACCGTGTTTGATTTAGAGTTCTAACTGCATCTGTAAATATAGAAGAAAACGCAGTGAAACCTAAAAATTCAAACTGTTCCTGCAAACGAATGCTTCAACCTAGGAGAACGAAACTTGGACATCCAAGTTTGATTGGTGTACTGCTCATTACTTGAAAGTATCATGAAGTTCGGAAGAAAAAATATATGTTGTGATTTCAGGAGATGGTAGTTTTTTGGAAGCTTAACAATGACTCTCATTGAATGTGTTATTCGCCAGTCTCTGCTTAAGGCTACATCAAGAGGAAACAAACCTTAGAGTTAGAACGTAGAACTACTGTATTGTGTCAAGTTTGAAGAGGCTAGCACAAACCGTGTTTGATTTAGAGTTCTAACTGCATCTGTCAATATAGAAGAAAACGCAGTGAAACCTAAAAATTCAAACTGCTCCTGCAAACGAATGCTTCAAACTAGGAGAACGAAACTTGGACATCCACGTTTGATTGGTGTACTGCACATTACTTGAAAGTATCATGAAGGTCGGAAGAAAAAATATATGTTGTCATTTCAGGAGACTGTAGTTTTTTGGCAGCCTACCAACGCCTTTCATTGAATGAGTTATTCGCCAGTCTCTGCTTAAGGCTACATCAAGAGGAAACAAACCTTAGAGTTAGAACGTAGAACTACTGTATTGTGTCAAGTTTGAAGAGGCTAGCACAAACCGTGTTTGATTTAGAGTTCTAACTGCATCTGTCAATATAGAAGAAAACGCAGTGAAACCTAAAAATTCAAACTTCTCCTGCAAACGAATGCTTCAACCTACTAGAACGAAACTTGGACATCCAAGTTTGATTGGTGTACTGCTCATTACTTGAAAGTATCATGAAGGTCGGAAGAAAAAATATATGTTGTGATTTCAGGAGACTGTCGTTTTTTGGCAGCCTACCAACGCCTTTCATTGAATGAGTTATTCGCCAGTCTCTGCTTAAGGCTACATCAAGAGGAAACAAACCTTAGAGTTAGAACGTAGAACTACTGTATTGTGTCAAGTTTCAAGAAGCTAGCACAAACCGTGTTTGATTTAGAGTTCTAACTGCATCTGTCAATATAGAAGAAAACGCAGTGAAACCTAAAAATTCAAACTGCTCCTGCAAACGAATGCTTCAACCTAGGAGAACGAAACTTGGACATCCAAGTTTGATTGGTGTACTGCACATTACTTGAAAGTATCATGAAGGTCGGAAGAAAAAATGTATGTTGTGATTTCAGGATTCTGTAGTTTTTTGGCAGCCTACCAACGCCTTTCATTGAATGAGTTATTCGCCAGTCTCTGCTTAAGGCTACATCAAGAGGAAACAAACCTTAGAGTTAGAACGTAGAACTACTGTATTGTGTCAAGTTTCAAGAAGCTAGCACAAACCGTGTTTGATTTAGAGTTCTAACTGCATCTGTCAATATAGAAGAAAACGCAGTGAAACCTAAAAATTCATACTCTTCCTGCAAACGAATGCTTCAACCTAGGAGAACGAAACTTGGACATCCAAGTTTGATTGGTGTACTGCTCATTACTTGAAAGTATCATGAAGTTCGGAAGAAAAAATATATGTTGTGATTTCAGGAGATGGTAGTTTTTTGAAAGCTTAACAATGCCTTTCATTGAATGTGTTATTCGCCAGTCTCTGCTTAAGGCTACATCAAGAGGAAACAAACCTTAGAGTTAGAACTTAGAACTACTGTATTGTGTCAAGTTTCAAGAGGCTAGCACAAACCGTGTTTGATTTAGAGTTCTAACTGCATCTGTCAATATAGAAGAAAACGCAGTGAAACCTAAAAATTCAAACTCTTCCTGCAAACGAATGCTTCAACCTAGGAGAACGAAACTTGGGCATCCAAGTTTGATTGGTGTACTGCTCATTACTTGAAGTTATCATGAAGGTCGGAAGAAAAAATATATGTTGTGATTTCAGGAGACTGTAGTTTTTTGGCAGCCTACCAACGCCTTTCATTGAATGAGTTATTCGCCAGTCTCTGCTTAAGGCTACATCAGGAGGAAACAAACCTTAGAGTTAGAACGTAGAACTACTGTATTGTGTCAAGTTTCAAGAGGCTAGCACAAACCGTGTTTGTTTTAGATTTCTAACTGCATCTGTCAATATAGAAGAAAACGCAGTGAAACCTAAAAATTCAAACTTCTACTGCAAACGAATGCTTCAACCTAGGAGAACGAAACATGGACATCCAAGTTTGATTGGTGTACTGCTCATTACTTGAAAGTATCATGAAGGTCGGAAGAAAAAATGTATGTTGTGATTTCACTAGACTGTAGTTTTTTGGCAGCCTACCAACGCCTTTCATTGAATGAGTTATTCGCCAGTCTCTGCTTAAGGCTACATCAAGAGGAAACAAACCTTAGAGTTAGAACGTAGAACTACTGTATTGTGTCAAATTTCAAGAAGCTAGCACAAACCGTGTTTAATTTAGAGTTCTAACTGCATCTGTCAATATAGAAGAAAACGCAGTGAAACCTAAAAATTCAAACTGTTCCTGCAAACGAATGCTTCAACCTAGGAGAACAAAACTTGGACATCCAAGTTTGATTGGTGTACTGCTCATTACTTGAAAGTATCATGAAGTTCGGAAGAAAAAAATATATGTTGTGATTTCAGGAGATGGTGGTTTTTGAAAGCTTAACAATGCCTTTCATTGAATGTGTTATTCGCCAGTCTCTGCTTAAGGCTACATCAAGAGGAAACAAACCTTAGAGTTAGAACGAAGAACTACTGTATTGTGTCAAGTTTCAAGAGGCTAGCACAAACCGTGTTTGATTTAGAGTTCTAACTGCATCTGTCAATATAGAAGAAAACGCAGTGAAACCTAAAAATTCAAACTGTTCCTGCAAACGAATGCTTCAACCTAGGAGAACGAAACTTGGACATCCAAGTTTGATTGGTGTACTGCTCATTACTTGAAAGTATCATGAAGTTCGGAAGAAAAAATATATGTTGTGATTTCAGGAGATGGTAGTTTTTTGGAAGCTTAACAATGACTCTCATTGAATGTGTTATTCGCCAGTCTCTGCTTAAGGCTACATCAAGAGGAAACAAACCTTAGAGTTAGAACGTAGAACTACTGTATTGTGTCAAGTTTCAAGAGGCTAGCACAAACCGTGTTTGATTTAGAGTTCTAACTGCATCTGTCAATATAGAAGAAAACGCAGTGAAACCTAAAAATTCAAACTGTTCCTGCAAACGAATGCTTCAACCTAGGAGAACGAAACTTGGACATCCAAGTTTGATTGGTGTACTGCTCATTACTTGAAAGTATCATGAAGTTCGGAAGAAAAAATATATGTTGTGATTTCAGGAGATGGTAGTTTTTTGAAAGCTTATCAATGCCTTTCATTGAATGTGTTATTCGCCAGTCTCTGCTGAAGGCTACATCAAGAGGAAACAAACCTTAGAGTTAGAACGTAGAACTACTGTATTGTGTCAAGTTTCAAGAGGCTAGCACAAACCGTGTTTGATTTAGAGTTCTAACTGCATCTGTCAATATAGAAGAAAATGCAGGGAAACCTAAAAATTCAAACTCTTCCTGCAAACGAATGCTTCAACGTAGGAGAACGAAACTTGGGCATCCAAGTTTGATTGTTGTACTGCACATTACTTGAAAGTATCATGAAGGTCGGAAGAAAAAATGTATGTTGTGATTTCAGGAGATTGTAGTTTTTTGGCAGCCTACCAACGCCTTTCATTGAATGAGTTATTCGCCAGTCTCTGCTTAAGGCTACATCAAGAGGAAACAAACCTTAGAGTTAGAACGTAGAACTACTGTATTGTGTCAAATTTCAAGAAGCTAGCACAAACCGTGTTTAATTTAGAGTTCTAACTGCATCTGTCAATATAGAAGAAAACGCAGTGAAACCTAAAAATTCAAACTGTTCCTGCAAACGAATGCTTCAACCTAGGAGAACAAAACTTGGACATCCAAGTTTGATTGGTGTACTGCTTATTACTTGAAAGTATCATGAAGTTCGGAAGAAAAAAATATATGTTGTGATTTCAGGAGATGGTAGTTTTTTGGAAGCTTAACAATGACTTTCATTGAATGTGTTATTCGCCAGTCTCTGCTTAAGGCTACATCAAGAGGAAACAAACCTTAGAGTTAGAACGTAGAACTACTGTATTGTGTCAAGTATCAAGAGGCTAGCACAAACCGTGTTTGATTTAGAGTTCTAACTGCATCTGTCACTATAGAAGAAAACGCAGTGAAACCTAAAAATTCATACTCTTCCTGCAAACGAATGCTTCAACCTAGGAGAACGAAACTTGGACATCCAAGTTTGATTGGTGTACTGCTCATTACTTGAAAGTATCATGAAGGTCGGAAGAAAAAATATATGTTGTGATTTCAGGAGACTGTAGTTTTTTGGCAGCCTACGAACGCCTTTCATTGAATGAGTTATTCGCCAGTCTCTGCTTAAGGCTACATCAAGAGGAAACAAACCTTAGAGATAGAACGTAGAACTACAGTATTTTGTCAAGTTTCAAGAAGCTACCACAAACCGTGTTTTATTTAGAGTTCTAACTGCATCTGTCAATATAGTAGAAAACGCAGTGAAACCTGAAAATTCAAACTGTTCCTGCAAACGAATGCTTCAACGTAGGAGAATGAAACTTGGGCATCCAAGTTTGATTGTTGTACTGCACATTACTTGAAAGTATCATGAAGGTCGGAAGAAAAAATGTATGTTGTGATTTCAGGAGACTGTAGTTTTTTGGCAGCCTACCAACGCCTTTCATTGAATGAGTTATTCGCCAGTCTCTGCTTAAGGCTACATCAAGAGGAAACAAACCTTAGAGTTAGAACGTAGAACTACTGTATTGTGTCAAATTTCAAGAAGCTAGCACAAACCGTGTTTAATTTAGAGTTCTAACTGCATCTGTCAATATAGAAGAAAACGCAGTGAAACCTAAAAATTCAAACTGTTCCTGCAAACGAATGCTTCAACCTAGGAGAACAAAACTTGGACATCCAAGTTTGATTGGTGTACTGCTCATTACTTGAAAGTATCATGAAGTTCGGAAGAAAAAAATATATGTTGTGATTTCAGGAGATGGCAGTTTTTTGGAAGCTTAACAATGACTTTCATTGAATGTGTTATTCGCCAGTCTCTGCTTAAGGCTACATCAAGAGGAAACAAACCTTAGAGTTAGAACGTAGAACTACTGTATTGTGTCAAGTTTCAAGAGGCTAGCACAAACCGTGTTTGATTTAGAGTTCTAACTGCATCTGTCAATATAGGAGAAAACGCAGTGAAACCTGAAAATTCAAACTGTTCCTGCAAACGAATGCTTCAACGTAGGAGAACGACACTTGGGCATCCAAGTTTGATTGGTGTACTGCACATTACTTGAAAGTATCATGAAGGTCGGAAGAAAATATGTATGTTGTGATTTCAGGAGACTGTAGTTTTTTGGCAGCCTACCAACGCCTTTCATTGAATGAGTTATTCGCCAGTCTCTGCTTAAGGCTACATCAGGAGGAAACAAACCTTAGAGTTAGAACGTAGAACTACTGTATTGTGTCAAGTTTCAAGAGGCTAGCACAAACCGTGTTTGTTTTAGATTTCTAACTGCATCTGTCAATATAGAAGAAAACGCAGTGAAACCTAAAAATTCAAACTTCTACTGCAAACGAATGCTTCAACCTAGGAGAACGAAACATGGACATCCAAGTTTGATTGGTGTACTGCTCATTACTTGAAAGTATCATGAAGGTCGGAAGAAAAAATATATGTTGTGATTTCAGGAGACTGTAGTTTTTTGGCAGCCAACCAACGCCTTTCATTGAATGAGTTATTCGCCAGTCTCTGCTTAAGGCTACATCAAGAGGAAACAAACCTTAGAGTTAGAACGTAGAACTACTGTATTGTGTCAAGTTTCAAGAAGCTACCACAAACCGTGTTTAATTTAGAGTTCTAACTGTATCTGTCAATATAGGAGAAAACGCAGTGAAACCTAAAAATTCAAACTTTTCCTGCAAAGGAATGCTTCAACCTAGGAGAACGAAACTTGGGCACCCAAGTTTGATTGGTGTACTGCTCATTACTTGAAGTTATCATGAAGGTCGGAAGAAAAAATATATGTTGTGATTTCAGGAGACTGTAGTTTTTTGGCAGCCTACCAACGCCTTTCATTGAATGAGTTATTCGCCAGTCTCTGCTTAAGGCTACATCAAGAGGAAACAAACCTTAGAGTTAGAACGTAGAACTACTGTATTGTGTCAAGTTTCAAGAGGCTAGCACAAACCCTGTTTGATTTAGAGTTCTAACTGCATCAGTCAATATAGAAGAAAACACAGTGAAACCTAAAAATTCAAACTGTTCCTGCAAACGAATGCTTCAACCTAGGAGAACGAATCTTGGACATCCAAGTTTGATTGGTGTACTGCTCATTACTTGAAAGTATCATGAAGTTCGGAAGAAAAAATATATGTTCTGATTTCAGGAGATGGTAGTTTTTTGAAAGCTTAACAATGCCTTTCATTGAATGTGTTATTCGCAAGTCTCTGCTGAAGGCTACATCAAGAGGAAACAAACCTTAGAGTTAGAACGTAGAACTACTGTATTGTGTCAAGTTTCAAGAGGCTAGCACAAACCGTGTTTGATTTAGAGTTCTAACTGCATCTGTCAATATAGAAGAAAACGCAGTGAAACCTAAAAATTCAAACTGTTCCTGCAAACGAATGCTTCAACCTAGGAGAACGAAACTTGGACATCCAAGTTTGATTGGTGTACTGCTCATTACTTGAAAGTATCATGAAGTTCGGAAGAAAAAATATATGTTGTGATTTCAGGAGATGGTAGTTTTTTGAAAGCTTAACAATGCCTTTCATTGAATGTGTTATTCGCCAGTCTCTGCTGAAGGCTACATCAAGAGGAAACAAACCTTAGAGTTAGAACGTAGAACTACTGTATTGTGTCAAGTTTCAAGAGGCTAGCACAAACCGTGTTTGATTTAGAGTTCTAACTGCATCTGTCAATATAGAAGAAAATGCAGGGAAACCTAAAAATTCAAACTCTTCCTGCAAACGAATGCTTCAACGTAGGAGAACGAAACTTGGGCATCCAAGTTTGATTGTTGTACTGCACATTACTTGAAAGTATCATGAAGGTCGGAAGAAAAAATGTATGTTGTGATTTCAGGAGATTGTAGTTTTTTGGCAGCCTACCAACGCCTTTCATTGAATGAGTTATTCGCCAGTCTCTGCTTAAGGCTACATCAAGAGGAAACAAACCTTAGAGTTAGAACGTAGAACTACTGTATTGTGTCAAATTTCAAGAAGCTAGCACAAACCGTGTTTAATTTAGAGTTCTAACTGCATCTGTCAATATAGAAGAAAACGCAGTGAAACCTAAAAATTCAAACTGTTCCTGCAAACGAATGCTTCAACCTAGGAGAACAAAACTTGGACATCCAAGTTTGATTGGTGTACTGCTCATTACTTGAAAGTATCATGAAGTTCGGAAGAAAAAAATATATGTTGTGATTTCAGGAGATGGTAGTTTTTTGGAAGCTTAACAATGACTTTCATTGAATGTGTTATTCGCCAGTCTCTGCTTAAGGCTACATCAAGAGGAAACAAACCTTAGAGTTAGAACGTAGAACTACTGTATTGTGTCAAGTATCAAGAGGCTAGCACAAACCGTGTTTGATTTAGAGTTCTAACTGCATCTGTCACTATAGAAGAAAACGCAGTGAAACCTAAAAATTCATACTCTTCCTGCAAACGAATGCTTCAACCTAGGAGAACGAAACTTGGACATCCAAGTTTGATTGGTGTACTGCTCATTACTTGAAAGTATCATGAAGGTCGGAAGAAAAAATATATGTTGTGATTTCAGGAGACTGTAGTTTTTTGGCAGCCTACGAACGCCTTTCATTGAATGAGTTATTCGCCAGTCTCTGCTTAAGGCTACATCAAGAGGAAACAAACCTTAGAGATAGAACGTAGAACTACAGTATTTTGTCAAGTTTCAAGAAGCTACCACAAACCGTGTTTTATTTAGAGTTCTAACTGCATCTGTCAATATAGTAGAAAACGCAGTGAAACCTGAAAATTCAAACTGTTCCTGCAAACGAATGCTTCAACGTAGGAGAATGAAACTTGGGCATCCAAGTTTGATTGTTGTACTGCACATTACTTGAAAGTATCATGAAGGTCGGAAGAAAAAATGTATGTTGTGATTTCAGGAGACTGTAGTTTTTTGGCAGCCTACCAACGCCTTTCATTGAATGAGTTATTCGCCAGTCTCTGCTTAAGGCTACATCAAGAGGAAACAAACCTTAGAGTTAGAACGTAGAACTACTGTATTGTGTCAAATTTCAAGAAGCTAGCACAAACCGTGTTTAATTTAGAGTTCTAACTGCATCTGTCAATATAGAAGAAAACGCAGTGAAACCTAAAAATTCAAACTGTTCCTGCAAACGAATGCTTCAACCTAGGAGAACAAAACTTGGACATCCAAGTTTGATTGGTGTACTGCTCATTACTTGAAAGTATCATGAAGTTCGGAAGAAAAAAATATATGTTGTGATTTCAGGAGATGGTAGTTTTTTGGAAGCTTAACAATGACTTTCATTGAATGTGTTATTCGCCAGTCTCTGCTTAAGGCTACATCAAGAGGAAACAAACCTTAGAATTAGAACGTAGAACTACTGTATTGTGTCAAGTTTCAAGAGGCTAGCACAAACCGTGTTTGATTTAGAGTTCTAACTGCATCTGTCAATATAGGAGAAAACGCAGTGAAACCTGAAAATTCAAACTGTTCCTGCAAACGAATGCTTCAACGTAGGAGAACGAAACTTGGGCATCCAAGTTTGATTGGTGTACTGCACATTACTTGAAAGTATCATGAAGGTCGGAAGAAAATATGTATGTTGTGATTTCAGGAGACTGTAGTTTTTTGGCAGCCTACCAACGCCTTTCATTGAATGAGTTATTCGCCAGTCTCTGCTTAAGGCTACATCAGGAGGAAACAAACCTTAGAGTTAGAACGTAGAACTACTGTATTGTGTCAAGTTTCAAGAGGCTAGCACAAACCGTGTTTGTTTTAGATTTCTAACTGCATCTGTCAATATAGAAGAAAACGCAGTGAAACCTAAAAATTCAAACTTCTACTGCAAACGAATGCTTCAACCTAGGAGAACGAAACATGGACATCCAAGTTTGATTGGTGTACTGCTCATTACTTGAAAGTATCATGAAGGTCGGAAGAAAAAATATATGTTGTGATTTCAGGAGACTGTAGTTTTTTGGCAGCCAACCAACGCCTTTCATTGAATGAGTTATTCGCCAGTCTCTGCTTAAGGCTACATCAAGAGGAAACAAACCTTAGAGTTAGAACGTAGAACTACTGTATTGTGTCAAGTTTCAAGAAGCTACCACAAACCGTGTTTAATTTAGAGTTCTAACTGTATCTGTCAATATAGGAGAAAACGCAGTGAAACCTAAAAATTCAAACTTTTCCTGCAAAGGAATGCTTCAACCTAGGAGAACGAAACTTGGGCACCCAAGTTTGATTGGTGTACTGCTCATTACTTGAAGTTATCATGAAGGTCGGAAGAAAAAATATATGTTGTGATTTCAGGAGACTGTAGTTTTTTGGCAGCCTACCAACGCCTTTCATTGAATGAGTTATTCGCCAGTCTCTGCTTAAGGCTACATCAAGAGGAAACAAACCTTAGAGTTAGAACGTAGAACTACTGTATTGTGTCAAGTTTCAAGAGGCTAGCACAAACCCTGTTTGATTTAGAGTTCTAACTGTATCAGTCAATATAGAAGAAAACACAGTGAAACCTAAAAATTCAAACTGTTCCTGCAAACGAATGCTTCAACCTAGGAGAACGAATCTTGGACATCCAAGTTTGATTGGTGTACTGCTCATTACTTGAAAGTATCATGAAGTTCGGAAGAAAAAATATATGTTCTGATTTCAGGAGATGGTAGTTTTTTGAAAGCTTAACAATGCCTTTCATTGAATGTGTTATTCGCAAGTCTCTGCTGAAGGCTACATCAAGAGGAAACAAACCTTAGAGTTAGAACGTAGAACTACTGTATTGTGTCAAGTTTCAAGAGGCTAGCACAAACCGTGTTTGATTTAGAGTTCTAACTGCATCTGTCAATATAGAAGAAAATGCAGTGAAACCTAAAAATTCAAACTCTTCCTGCAAACGAATGCTTCAACGTAGGAGAACGAAACTTGGGCATCCAAGTTTGATTGGTGTACTGCTCATTACTTGAGGTTATCATGAAGGTCGGAAGAAAAAATATATGTTGTGATTTCAGGAGACTGTAGTTTTTTGGCAGCCTACCAACGCCTTTCATTGAATGACTTATTCGCCAGTCTCTGCTTAAGGCTACATCAGGAGGAAACAAACCTTAGAGTTAGAACGTAGAACTACTGTATTGTGTCAAGTTTCAAGAGGCTAGCACAAACCGTGTTTGTTTTAGATTTCTAACTGCATCTGTCAATATAGAAGAAAACGCAGTGAAACCTAAAAATTCAAACTTCTACTGCAAACGAATGCTTCAACCTAGGAGAACGAAACATGGACATCCAAGTTTGATTGGTGTACTGCTCATTACTTGAAAGTATCATGAAGGTCGGAAGAAAAAATATATGTTGTGATTTCAGGAGACTGTAGTTTTTTGGCAGCCAACCAACGCCTTTCATTGAATGAGTTATTCGCCAGTCTCTGCTTAAGGCTACATCAAGAGGAAACAAACCTTAGAGTTAGAACGTAGAACTACTGTATTGTGTCAAGTTTCAAGAAGCTACCACAAACCGTGTTTAATTTAGAGTTCTAACTGTATCTGTCAATATAGGAGAAAACGCAGTGAAACCTAAAAATTCAAACTTTTCCTGCAAAGGAATGCTTCAACCTAGGAGAACGAAACTTGGGCACCCAAGTTTGATTGGTGTACTGCTCATTACTTGAAGTTATCATGAAGGTCGGAAGAAAAAATATATGTTGTGATTTCAGGAGACTGTAGTTTTTTGGCAGCATAACAACGCCTTTCATTGAATGAGTTATTCGCCAGTCTCTGCTTAAGGCTACATCAAGAGGAAACAAACCTTAGAGTTAGAACGTAGAACTACTGTATTGTGTCAAGTTTCAAGAGGCTAGCACAAACCGTGTTTGATTTAGAGTTCTAACTGCATCTGTCACTATAGAAGAAAACGCAGTGAAAACTAAAAATTCATACTCTTCCTGCAAACGAATGCTTCAACCTAGGAGAACGAAACTTGGACATCCAAGTTTGATTGGTGTACTGCACATTACTTGAAAGTATCATGAAGGTCGGAAGAAAAAATGTATGTTGTGATTTCAGGAGACTGTAGTTTTTTGGCAGCCTACCAACGCCTTTCATTGAATGAGTTATTCGCCATTCTCTGCTTAAGGCTACATCAAGAGGAAACAAACCTTAGAGTTAGAACGTAGAACTACTGTATTGTGTCAAATTTCAAGAAGCTAGCACAAACCGTGTTTAATTTAGAGTTCTAACTGCATCTGTCACTATAGAAGAAAACGCAGTGAAACCTAAAAATTCAAACTGTTCCTGCAAACGAATGCTTCAACCTAGGAGAACAAAACTTGGACATCCAAGTTTGATTGGTGTACTGCTCATTACTTGAAAGTATCATGAAGTTCGGAAGAAAAAAATATATGTTGTGATTTCAGGAGATGGTAGTTTTTTGGAAGCTTAACAATGACTTTCATTGAATGTGTTATTCGCCAGTCTCTGCTTAAGGCTACATCAAGAGGAAACAAACCTTAGAGTTAGAACGTAGAACTACTGTATTGTGTCAAGTTTCAAGAGGCTAGCACAAACCGTGTTTGATTTAGAGTTCTAACTGCATCTGTCAATATAGAAGAAAACGCAGTGAAACCTAAAAATTCAAACTGTTCCTGCAAACGAATGCTTCAACCTAGGAGAACGAAACATGGACATCCAAGTTTGATTGGTGTACTGCTCATTACTTGAAAGTATCATGAAGGTCGGAAGAAAAAATATATGTTGTGATTTCAGGAGACTGTAGTTTTTTGGCAGCCTACGAACGCCTTTCATTGAATGAGTTATTCGCCAGTCTCTGCTTAAGGCTACATCAAGAGGAAACAAACCTTAGAGATAGAACGTAGAACTACAGTATTTTGTCAAGTTTCAAGAAGCTACGACAAACCGTGTTTTATTTAGAGTTCTAACTGCATCTGTCAATATAGTAGAAAACGCAGTGAAACCTGAAAATTCAAACTGTTCCTGCAAACGAATGCTTCAACGTAGGAGAACGAAACTTGGGCATCCAAGTTTGATTGGTGTACTGCACATTACTTGAAAGTATCATGAAGGTCGGAAGAAAAAATGTATGTTGTGATTTCAGGAGACTGTAGTTTTTTGGCAGCCTACCAACGCCTTTCATTGAATGAGTTATTCGCCAGTCTCTGCTTAAGGCTACATCAAGAGGAAACAAACGTTAGAGTTAGAACGTAGAACTACTGTATTGTGTCAAGTTTCAAGAGGCTAGCACAAACCGTGTTTTATTTAGAGTTCTAACTGCATCTGTCAATATAGAAGAAAACGCAGTGAAACCTAAAAATTCAAACTTCTCCTGCAAACGAATGCTTCAACCTAGGAGAACGAAACTTGGACATCCAAGTTTGATTGGTGTACTGCTCATTACTTGAAAGTATCATGAAGGTCGGAAGAAAAAATATATGTTGTGATTTCAGGAGACTGTCGTTTTTTGGCAGCCTACCAACGCCTTTCATTGAATGAGTTATTTGCCAGTCTCTGCTTAAGGCTACATCAAGAGGAAACAAACCTTAGAGTTAGAACGTAGAACTACTGTATTGTGTCAAGTTTCAAGAAGCTAGCACAAACCGTGTTTGATTTAGAGTTCTAACTGCATCTGTCAATATAGAAGAAAACGCAGTGAAACCTAAAAATTCAAACTGCTCCTGCAAACGAATGCTTCAACCTAGGAGAACGAAACTTGGACATCCAAGTTTGATTGGTGTACTGCACATTACTTGAAAGTATCATGAAGGTCGGAAGAAAAAATGTATGTTGTGATTTCAGGATTCTGTAGTTTTTTGGCAGCCTACCAACGCCTTTCATTGAATGAGTTATTCTCCAGTCTCTGCTTAAGGCTACATCAAGAGGAAACAAACCTTAGAGTTAGAACGTAGAACTACTGTATTGTGTCAAGTTTCAAGAAGCTAGCACAAACCCTGTTTGATTTAGAGTTCTAACTGCATCAGTCAATATAGAAGAAAACACAGTGAAACCTAAAAATTCAAACTGTTCCTGCAAACGAATGCTTCAACCTAGGAGAACGAATCTTGGACATCCAAGTTTGATTGGTGTACTGCTCATTACTTGAAAGTATCATGAAGTTCGGAAGAAAAAATATATGTTGTGATTTCAGGAGATGGTAGTTTTTTGAAAGCTTAACAATGCCTTTCATTGAATGTGTTATTCGCAAGTCTCTGCTGAAGGCTACATCAAGAGGAAACAAACCTTAGAGTTAGAACGTAGAACTACTGTATTGTGTCAAGTTTCAAGAGGCTAGCACAAACCGTGTTTGATTTAGAGTTCTAACTGCATCTGTCAATATAGAAGAAAATGCAGTGAAACCTAAAAATTCAAACTCTTCCTGCAAACCAATGCTTCAACGTAGGAGAACGAAACTTGGGCATCCAAGTTTGATTGGTGTACTGCTCATTACTTGAGGTTGTCATGAAGGTCGGAAGAAAAAATATATGTTGTGATTTCAGGAGACTGTAGTTTTTTGGCAGCCTACCAACGCCTTTCATTGAATGAGTTATTCGCCAGTCTCTGCTTAAGGCTACATCAGGAGGAAACAAACCTTAGAGTTAGAACGTAGAACTACTGTATTGTGTCAAGTTTCAAGAGGCTAGCACAAACCGTGTTTGTTTTAGATTTCTAACTGCATCTGTCAATATAGAAGAAAACGCAGTGAAACCTAAAAATTCAAACTTCTACTGCAAACGAATGCTTCAACCTAGGAGAACGAAACATGGACATCCAAGTTTGATTGGTGTACTGCTCATTACTTGAAAGTATCATGAAGGTCGGAAGAAAAAATATATGTTGTGATTTCAGGAGACTGTAGTTTTTTGGCAGCCAACCAACGCCTTTCATTGAATGAGTTATTCGCCAGTCTCTGCTTAAGGCTACATCAAGAGGAAACAAACCTTACAGTTAGAACGTAGAACTACTGTATTGTGTCAAGTTTCAAGAAGCTACCACAAACCGTGTTTAATTTAGAGTTCTAACTGTATCTGTCAATATAGGAGAAAACGCAGTGAAACCTAAAAATTCAAACTTTTCCTGCAAAGGAATGCTTCAACCTAGGAGAACGAAACTTGGGCACCCAAGTTTGATTGGTGTACTGCTCATTACTTGAAGTTATCATGAAGGTCGGAAGAAAAAATATATGTTGTGATTTCAGGAGACTGTAGTTTTTTGGCAGCCTACCAACGCCTTTCATTGAATGAGTTATTCGCCAGTCTCTGCTTAAGGCTACATCAAGAGGAAACAAACCTTAGAGTTAGAACGTAGAACTACTGTATTGTGTCAAGTTTCAAGAGGCTAGCACAAACCGTGTTTGATTTAGAGTTCTAACTGCATCTGTCACTGTAGAAGAAAACGCAGTGAAAACTAAAAATTCATACTCTTCCTGCAAACGAATGCTTCAACCTAGGAGAACGAAACTTGGACATCCAAGTTTGATTGGTGTACTGCACATTACTTGAAAGTATCATGAAGGTCGGAAGAAAAAATGTATGTTGTGATTTCAGGAGACTGTAGTTTTTTGGAAGCCTACCAACGCCTTTCATTTAATGAGTTATTCGCCATTCTCTGCTTAAGGCTACATCAAGAGGAAACAAACCTTAGAGTTAGAACGTAGAACTACTGTATTGTGTCAAATTTCAAGAAGCTAGCACAAACCGTGTTTAATTTAGAGTTCTAACTGCATCTGTCACTATAGAAGAAAACGCAGTGAAACCTAAAAATTCAAACTGTTCCTGCAAACGAATGCTTCAACCTAGGAGAACAAAACTTGGACATCCAAGTTTGATTGGGGTACTGCTCATTACTTGAAAGTATCATGAAGTTCGGAAGAAAAAAATATATGTTGTGATTTCAGGAGATGGTAGTTTTTTGGAAGCTTAACAATGACTTTCATTGAATGTGTTATTCGCCAGTCTCTGCTTAAGGCTACATCAAGAGGAAACAAACCTTAGAGTTAGAACGTAGAACTACTGTATTGTGTCAAGTTTCAAGAGGCTAGCACAAACCGTGTTTGATTTAGAGTTCTAACTGCATCTGTCAATATAGAAGAAAACGCAGTGAAACCTAAAAATTCAAACTGTTCCTGCAAACGAATGCTTCAACCTAGGAGAACGAAACATGGACATCCAAGTTTGATTGGTGTACTGCTCATTACTTGAAAGTGTCATGAAGGTCGGAAGAAAAAATATATGTTGTGATTTCAGGAGACTGTAGTTTTTTGGCATCCTACGAACGCCTTTCATTGAATGAGTTATTCGCCAGTCTCTGCTTAAGGCTACATCAAGAGGAAACAAACCTTAGAGATAGAACGTAGAACTACAGTATTTTGTCAAGTTTCAAGAAGCTACCACAAACCGTGTTTTATTTAGAGTTCTAACTGCATCTGTCAATATAGTAGAAAACGCAGTGAAACCTGAAAATTCAAACTGTTCCTGCAAACGAATGCTTCAACGTAGGAGAACGAAACTTGGGCATCCAAGTTTGATTGTTGTACTGCACATTACTTGAAAGTATCATGAAGGTCGGAAGAAAAAATGTATGTTGTGATTTCAGGAGACTGTAGTTTTTTGGCAGCCTACCAACGCCTTTCATTGAATGAGTTATTCGCCAGTCTCTGCTTAAGGCTACATCAAGAGGAAACAAACCTTAGAGTTAGAACGTAGAACTACTGTATTGTGTCAAGTTTCAAGAAGCTAGCACAAACCCTGTTTGATTTAGAGTTCTAACTGCATCAGTCAATATAGAAGAAAACACAGTGAAACCTAAAAATTCAAACTGTTCCTGCAAACGAATGCTTCAACCTAGGAGAACGAATCTTGGACATCCAAGTTTGATTGGTGTACTGCTCATTACTTGAAAGTATCATGAAGTTCGGAAGAAAAAATATATGTTGTGATTTCAGGAGATGGTAGTTTTTTGAAAGCTTAACAATGCCTTTCATTGAAAGTGTTATTCGCCAGTCTCTGCTGAAGGCTACATCAAGAGGAAACAAACCTTAGAGTTAGAACGTAGAACTACTGTATTGTGTCAAGTTTCAAGAGGCTAGCACAAACCGTGTTTGATTTAGAGTTCTAACTGCATCTGTCAATATAGAAGAAAATGCAGTGAAACCTAAAAATTCAAACTCTTCCTTCAAACGAATGCTTCAACGTAGGAGAACGAAACTTGGGCATCCAAGTTTGATTGGTGTACTGCTCATTACTTGAGGTTATCATGAAGGTCGGAAGAAAAAATATATGTTGTGATTTCAGGAGACTGTAGTTTTTTGGCAGCCTACCAACGCCTTTCATTGAATGAGTTATTCGCCAGTCTCTGCTTAAGGCTACATCAGGAGGAAACAAACCTTAGAGTTAGAACGTAGAACTTCTGTATTGTGTCAAGTTTCAAGAGGCTAGCACAAACCGTGTTTGTTTTAGATTTCTAACTGCATCTGTCAATATAGAAGAAAACGCAATGAAACCTAAAAATTCAAACTTCTACTGCAAACGAATGCTTCAACCTAGGAGAACGAAACATGGACATCCAAGTTTGATTGGTGTACTGCTCATTACTTGAAAGTATCATGAAGGTCGGAAGAAAAAATATATGTTGTGATTTCAGGAGACTGTAGTTTTTTGGCAGCCAACCAACGCCTTTCATTGAATGAGTTATTCGCCAGTCTCTGCTTAAGGCTACATCAAGAGGAAACAAACCTTAGAGTTAGAACGTAGAACTACTGTATTGTGTCAAGTTTCAAGAAGCTACCACAAACCGTGTTTAATTTAGAGTTCTAACTGTATCTGTCAATATAGGAGAAAACGCAGTGAAACCTAAAAATTCAAACTTTTCCTGCAAAGGAATGCTTCAACCTAGGAGAACGAAACTTGGGCACCCAAGTTTGATTGGTGTACTGCTCATTACTTGAAGTTATCATGAAGGTCGGAAGAAAAAATATATGTTGTGATTTCAGGAGACTGTAGTTTTTTGGCAGCATAACAACGCCTTTCATTGAATGAGTTATTCGCCAGTCTCTGCTTAAGGCTACATCAAGAGGAAACAAACCTTAGAGATAGAACGTAGAACTACAGTATTTTGTCAAGTTTCAAGAAGCTACCACAAACCGTGTTTTATTTAGAGTTCTAACTGCATCTGTCAATATAGTAGAAAACGCAGTGAAACCTGAAAATTCAAACTGTTCCTGCAAACGAATGCTTCAACGTAGGAGAACGAAACTTGGGCATCCAAGTTTGATTGTTGTACTGCACATTACTTGAAAGTATCATGAAGGTCGGAAGAAAAAATGTATGTTGTGATTTCAGGAGACTGTAGTTTTTTGGCAGCCTACCAACGCCTTTCATTGAATGAGTTATTCGCCAGTCTCTGCTTAAGGCTACATCAAGAGGAAACAAACCTTAGAGTTAGAACGTAGAACTACTGTATTGTGTCAAGTTTCAAGAAGCTAGCACAAACCCTGTTTGATTTAGAGTTCTAACTGCATCAGTCAATATAGAAGAAAACACAGTGAAACCTAAAAATTCAAACTGTTCCTGCAAACGAATGCTTCAACCTAGGGGAACGAATCTTGGACATCCAAGTTTGATTGGTGTACTGCTCATTACTTGAAAGTATCATGAAGTTCGGAAGAAAAAATATATGTTGTGATTTCAGGAGATGGTAGTTTTTTGAAAGCCTAACAATGCCTTTCATTGAATGAGTTATTCGCCAGTCTCTGCTTAAGGCTACATCAAGAGGAAACAAACCTTAGAGATAGAACGTAGAACTACAGTATTTTGTAAAGTTTCAACAAGCTACCACAAACCGTGTTTTATTTAGAGTTCTAACTGCATCTGTCAATATAGGAGAAAACGCAGTGAAACCTGAAAATTCAAACTGTTCCTGCAAACGAATGCTTCAACGTAGGAGAACGAAACTTGGGCATCCAAGTTTGATTGGTGTACTGCACATTAGTTGAAAGTATCATGAAGGTCGGAAGAAAAAATGTATGTTGTGATTTCAGGAGACTGTAGTTTTTTGGCAGCCTACCAACGCCTTTCATTGAATGAGTTATTCGCCAGTCTCTGCTTAAGGCTACATCAAGAGGAAACAAACGTTAGAGTTAGAACGTAGAACTACTGTATTGTGTCAAGTTTCAAGAGGCTAGCACAAACCGTGTTTGATTTAGAGTTCTAAATGCATCTGTCAATATAGAAGAAAACGCAGTGAAACCTAAAAATTCAAACTTCTCCTGCAAACGAATGCTTCAACCTAGGAGAACGAAACTTGGACATCCAAGTTTGATTGGTGTACTGCTCATTACTTGAAAGTATCATGAAGGTCGGAAGAAAAAATATATGTTGTGATTTCAGGAGACTGTCGTTTTTTGGCAGCCTACCAACGCCTTTCATTGAATGAGTTATTCGCCAGTCTCTGCTTAAGGCTACATCAAGAGGAAACAAACCTTAGAGTTAGAACGTAGAACTACTGTATTGTGTCAAGTTTCAAGAAGCTAGCACAAACCGTGTTTGATTTAGAGTTCTAACTGCATCTGTCAATATAGAAGAAAACGCAGTGAAACCTAAAAATTCAAACTGCTCCTGCAAACGAATGCTTCAACCTAGGAGAACGAAACTTGGACATCCAAGTTTGATTGGTGTACTGCACATTACTTGAAAGTATCATGAAGGTCGGAAGAAAAAATGTATGTTGTGATTTCAGGATTCTGTAGTTTTTTGGCAGCCTACCAACGCCTTTCATTGAATGAGTTATTCTCCAGTCTCTGCTTAAGGCTACATCAAGAGGAAACAAACCTTAGAGTTAGAACGTAGAACTACTGTATTGTGTCAAGTTTCAAGAAGCTAGCACAAACCCTGTTTGATTTAGAGTTCTAACTGCATCAGTCAATATAGAAGAAAACACAGTGAAACCTAAAAATTCAAACTGTTCCTGCAAACGAATGCTTCAACCTAGGAGAACGAATCTTGGACATCCAAGTTTGATTGGTGTACTGCTCATTACTTGAAAGTATCATGAAGTTCGGAAGAAAAAATATATGTTGTGATTTCAGGAGATGGTAGTTTTTTGAAAGCTTAACAATGCCTTTCATTGAATGTGTTATTCGCAAGTCTCTGCTGAAGGCTACATCAAGAGGAAACAAACCTTAGAGTTAGAACGTAGAACTACTGTATTGTGTCAAGTTTCAAGAGGCTAGCACAAACCGTGTTTGATTTAGAGTTCTAACTGCATCTGTCAATATAGAAGAAAATGCAGTGAAACCTAAAAATTCAAACTCTTCCTGCAAACGAATGCTTCAACGTAGGAGAACGAAACTTGGGCATCCAAGTTTGATTGGTGTACTGCTCATTACTTGAGGTTATCATGAAGGTCGGAAGAAAAAATATATGTTGTGATTTCAGGAGACTGTAGTTTTTTCGCAGCCTACCAACGCCTTTCATTGAATGAGTTATTCGCCAGTCTCTGCTTAAGGCTACATCAGGAGGAAACAAACCTTAGAGTTAGAACGTAGAACTACTGTATTGTGTCAAGTTTCAAGAGGCTAGCACAAACCGTGTTTGTTTTAGATTTCTAACTGCATCTGTCAATATAGAAGAAAACGCAGTGAAACCTAAAAATTCAAACTTCTACTGCAAACGAATGCTTCAACCTAGGAGAACGAAACATGGACATCCAAGTTTGATTGGTGTACTGCTCATTACTTGAAAGTATCATGAAGGTCGGAAGAAAAAATATATGTTGTGATTTCAGGAGACTGTAGTTTTTTGGCAGCCAACCAACGCCTTTCATTGAATGAGTTATTCGCCAGTCTCTGCTTAAGGCTACATCAAGAGGAAACAAACCTTAGAGTTAGAACGTAGAACTACTGTATTGTGTCAAGTTTCAAGAAGCTACCACAAACCGTGTTTAATTTAGAGTTCTAACTGTATCTGTCAATATAGGAGAAAACGCAGTGAAACCTAAAAATTCAAACTTTTCCTGCAAAGGAATGCTTCAACCTAGGAGAACGAAACTTGGGCACCCAAGTTTGATTGGTGTACTGCTCATTACTTGAAGTTATCATGAAGGTCGGAAGAAAAAATATATGTTGTGATTTCAGGAGACTGTAGTTTTTTGGCAGCCTACCAACGCCTTTCATTGAATGAGTTATTCGCCAGTCTCTGCTTAAGGCTACATCAAGAGGAAACAAACCTTAGAGTTAGAACGTAGAACTACTGTATTGTGTCAAGTTTCAAGAGGCTAGCACAAACCGTGTTTGATTTAGAGTTCTAACTGCATCTGTCACTATAGAAGAAAACGCAGTGAAAACTAAAAATTCATACTCTTCCTGCAAACGAATGCTTCAACCTAGGAGAACGAAACTTGGACATCCAAGTTTGATTGGTGTACTGCACATTACTTGAAAGTATCATGAAGGTCGGAAGAAAAAATGTATGTTGTGATTTCAGGAGACTGTAGTTTTTTGGCAGCCTACCAACGCCTTTCATTGAATGAGTTATTCGCCATTCTCTGCTTAAGGCTACATCAAGAGGAAACAAACCTTAGAGTTAGAACGTAGAACTACTGTATTGTGTCAAATTTCAAGAAGCTAGCACAAACCGTGTTTAATTTAGAGTTCTAACTGCATCTGTCACTATAGAAGAAAACGCAGTGAAACCTAAAAATTCAAACTGTTCCTGCAAACGAATGCTTCAACCTAGGAGAACAAAACTTGGACATCCAAGTTTGATTGGTGTACTGCTCATTACTTGAAAGTATCATGAAGTTCGGAAGAAAAAAATATATGTTGTGATTTCAGGAGATGGTAGTTTTTTGGAAGCTTAACAATGACTTTCATTGAATGTGTTATTCGCCAGTCTCTGCTTAAGGCTACATCAAGAGGAAACAAACCTTAGAGTTAGAACGTAGAACTACTGTATTGTGTCAAGTTTCAAGAGGCTAGCACAAACCGTGTTTGATTTAGAGTTCTAACTGCATCTGTCAATATAGAAGAAAACGCAGTGAAACCTAAAAATTCAAACTGTTCCTGCAAACGAATGCTTCAACCTAGGAGAACGAAACATGGACATCCAAGTTTGATTGGTGTACTGCTCATTACTTGAAAGTATCATGAAGGTCGGAAGAAAAAATATATGTTGTGATTTCAGGAGACTGTAGTTTTTTGGCAGCCTACGAACGCCTTTCATTGAATGAGTTATTCGCCAGTCTCTGCTTAAGGCTACATCAAGAGGAAACAAACCTTAGAGATAGAACGTAGAACTACAGTATTTTGTCAAGTTTCAAGAAGCTACCACAAACCGTGTTTTATTTAGAGTTCTAACTGCATCTGTCAATATAGTAGAAAACGCAGTGAAACCTGAAAATTCAAACTGTTCCTGCAAACGAATGCTTCAACGTAGGAGAACGAAACTTGGGCATCCAAGTTTGATTGTTGTACTGCACATTACTTGAAAGTATCATGAAGGTCGGAAGAAAAAATGTATGTTGTGATTTCAGGAGACTGTAGTTTTTTGGCAGCCTACCAACGCCTTTCATTGAATGAGTTATTCGCCAGTCTCTGCTTAAGGCTACATCAAGAGGAAACAAACCTTAGAGTTAGAACGTAGAACTACTGTATTGTGTCAAGTTTCAAGAAGCTAGCACAAACCGTGTTTGATTTAGAGTTCTAACTGCATCTGTCAATATAGAAGAAAACGCAGTGAAACCTAAAAATTCAAACTGTTCCTGCAAACGAATGCTTCAACCTAGGAGAACGAAACTTGGACATCCAAGTTTGATTGGTGTACTGCTCATTACTTGAAAGTATCATGAAGTTCGGAAGAAAAAATATATGTTGTGATTTCAGGAGATGGTAGTTTTTTGAAAGCTTAACAATGCCTTTCATTGAATGTGTTATTCGCCAGTCTCTGCTGAAGGCTACATCAAGAGGAAACAAACCTTAGAGTTAGAACGTAGAACTACTGTATTGTGTCAAGTTTCAAGAGGCTAGCACAAACCGTGTTTGATTTAGAGTTCTAACTGCATCTGTCAATATAGAAGAAAATGCAGTGAAACCTAAAAATTCAAACTCTTCCTGCAAACGAATGCTTCAACGTAGGAGAACGAAACTTGGGCATCCAAGTTTGATTGGTGTACTGCTCATTACTTGAAGTTATCATGAAGGTCGGAAGAAAAAATATATGTTGTGATTTCAGGAGACTGTAGTTTTTTGGCAGCCTACCAACGCCTTTCATTGAATGAGTTATTCGCCAGTCTCTGCTTAAGGCTACATCAGGAGGAAACAAACCTTAGAGTTAGAACGTAGAACTACTGTATTGTGTCAAGTTTCAAGAGGCTAGCACAAACCGTGTTTGTTTTAGATTTCTAACTGCATCTGTCAATATAGAAGAAAACGCAGTGAAACCTAAAAATTCAAACTTCTACTGCAAACGAATGCTTCAACCTAGGAGAACGAAACATGGACATCCAAGTTTGATTGGTGTACTGCTCATTACTTGAAAGTATCATGAAGGTCGGAAGAAAAAATATATGTTGTGATTTCAGGAGACTGTAGTTTTTTGGCAGCCTACCAACGCCTTTCATTGAATGAGTTATTCGCCAGTCTCTGCTTAAGGCTACATCAAGAGGAAACAAACCTTAGAGTTAGAACGTAGAACTACTGTATTGTGTCAAGTTTCAAGAAGCTACCACAAACCGTGTTTAATTTAGAGTTCTAACTGCATCTGTCAATATAGAAGAAAACGCAGTGAAACCTAAAAATTCAAACTTTTCCTGCAAAGGAATGCTTCAACCTAGGAGAACGAAACTTGGGCACCCAAGTTTGATTGGTGTACTGCTCATTACTTGAAGTTATCATGAAGGTCGGAAGAAAAAATATATGTTGTGATTTCAGGAGACTGTAGTTTTTTGGCAGCCTACCAACGCCTTTCATTG
>NW_027510206.1:0-35583 GCF_048772815.1 Callospermophilus lateralis | reverse complement strand
TCCATTCTGAACTGGATTCTTGCATCAAGCTGTGGACATCTCTTCTTGGGAAAGGCTGAGATCAAGGACACTCTGGGCTGTAGCTCTGGCAGCCCCACACCCCATCCCCTCCTGATTCTCCAAAGCCCAGCATTGCCTCCTGCACACTCTCTGGCTGTCCGCAGCATCTTCTTGCTAGGTTCTATTTCCAACTGGGCGCTCAAGCCATCAAGCAGCTCACACCCCAGTGGTCTGTGTAAGGGGGTGGGATTCCGTGCCCTTTGCCAGACAATAGCAGCTGCCCAAGGTCACTTGGCTGCCTGCCTAGGAACCACCAGCTCCCACTCCCAGAGGGGGGGGGGGTCCTGAGTTCTGGCCTGACTTGGCTTTACTCTCACTCCCCCTCAGCTCACCCCAGGCAGGGTGATAGCAACAGGTAGGTGCTTTGGGTACCTTCCCGAGGTGAAGAGCAGAACCTGGCGTGAGCTGGCTCTTCCAGGAGGACCACTGAGTCCTGCTGCGGCTCCAACCCTATTCCTTAAAGTTCACGAAAGGTGAGGCTGGTGGCATGTGGGCGGGATGGACACATCCCACTCTTCAGCCCCAAGGAAAACAGAACACAGGCCACCGCCACCGCCACCAGGGCACCATGTCACTTAACCAAGCTGGGATGGACATTTCCCTCCCTTGTCCATCCATGCATTCCTCACCAATAGACAGAGAAAGAGAGGAACAGAGACAGGGGTCAGCGTGGGGGACAGAAATGAAGGCGGGGAGGTGGTGAAAGACAGACAGAGACAGAGACAGAGACCCAGGCAGAGGCAGCGATTGATTGCCTGTGGCTGGAGAGATGGAGGAGAGTGAGGGAGGAGAGGAGAGAGGTGGCAGGGCATCATGGAAATGAAAGAAGATGAAAGAGAGAGGTAGAGGCAGACAGAAGTGAGAAAGATGGAGAGGGGCAGACGTGGGGTGGGGGCATGTGGCCAGTGGCTCGGGGCCCTGGCCCAGTTGTGGAGAGGGATGGAGCCTGGCGATCTCAGGAGGATGCCAGGGTGATCGCTGAGCAACACATCCATGGCTCTGGACATTTCGCCTTTCCCAAGAGGCAAGTCCATGATGATCCAGGTGGGAAGGGCTGGGTGGCAGGGAAGCCTGCCTGTGTGTTGTCAAGAATCTCGGGCGCTGAGGCGCTGGAGGAGTGCCCTGTGGTTGAAAGTGCAGGAGCGGTGGGGTGTGGCAGGGGCTGCAGCGGCTGCGGCGGCGTCAGGGGCCAGGGATAGGGGTGTGGTATGTGGGGGCACGAGTGGTGGGTGGCATGGGTGAGGCGACCTGAGAGCAGGAACCCCTGCGGGCAGCCAGCGAAGAATGGGCCTTCCCAGGACTGGTGCCTGGCGTTGGCGGGCAGCAGCAGGCAGGACAGCTCCTGGGGAGCGCGGGGGAGTTGGGGGCCAAGATGCAAGGGTTGGCGGTGGAAGAGGTGGGCGGTCTGGAGAGGCTCTGCCTGCTCTGGGCTCAGAAGGCAGGATGAGGCTTGCAGGGGCTTGCGTGTGCGCAAAAGCGTGGGGCACTTCCTTCGAGCCGCGGAATCGAACCAGCGACCTAAGGATGTCCACAGCTGTCTGTTCAGTCTACAGTCCTCCGCTCTACCAGCTGAGCTATCGAAGGGTGCACACTGGCGGGCCGGGTCCTCTGCCTTTATGCAGATTGCGGAGGAGAGCTGGCAGGTCCTGTCGGGGGTGGGGTCCCATTACAACTGTCCGCCTTCCACCCCAGGGAGCCCTCCCTGCCCCGCCCTGCCCTGCCCAGACAGGCTCAGTCCTTGCCTTCAGGGCCCAGGACCAACACACACACACACACACACACACACACACACACACACACACACACCCAAACACTTAAATGCACACACACCCCTTCGGCATGGGAGCCCCTGGTATCCAGCGGAAGCCTGGCATGCCCCGCCAACTGGTGCGGCCTTGGCCGGGCGGCGACCACCAAGACGCGCATCCCAGGGCGCGCAGGGCTCTCTCCTCTCGTGCTCTGGCCCTCTTGCCCCTATGCCAAACCTCTGCGTCCCGCCTTGGGCCGGGGTCTAGGAGGATGGCACTAAGGCGGCCTGAGAGGGCCAGGAGCCCGGCACCAGGTGGAGAATGACCCAGGGGAAGGTTGCCTTGTCCACGCCCCTCCCCGCCGGCCCGGGAAGGTGGGGGTGTGGATACTCACAGGAGTGCGGGTTGGTAATGGAGGAGAACCAGATGGCGCACGGGGAGGCGGCTGCGCAACTAGCACAGCCACAGTCCCCCGCGGCAGTGTCTGGTGGACACCTGGATCCCATCCGACCCTACCAGCCTGGCCCCTGAAGCCCCGGTCCGGGTTCCAGGTCCCCGTGCCCCAGCGGACACGCCCTGCTCCCCACAGCCGCTCCCTCTTTGGTGCCTTCAGACCTCCTGCACACCACACGGGTGGCGGAAAGGACAGATGGTTAGGGGAAGTGGCAGCCTCGCGTGCCCCGTCCAGGCCTTGCACAAGCACCAGAGATACTTGTGCCAGGGAGCCAGCCCGGCCAGGGCCCAGGAGGCCCCGGCTTCCTGCCTCTCCTCACCAAATAACTCCACCTGGTCCTGGGCGCTTCCGGGAAAGGACAAAGGGACACAACAGAGGCGGACCTGCTTCCTGACCCCGGAAGCAAGTCTTCTCCCACCCAGATGGGATCCCAATTCCGGTGTGCCCTAAATCCTGGCCCTAAATCGCCTCCCTCTCCCAGCCGCTCAGCCCAGATTCCCCGTGGAGGCCCAGGCAGACCCCTCTGCAGTGACCCAACCCCCCCTGTTTCTTGGGGCTCAGGGGGCGGAGAGGGCGTGCTCGCCCAGGCAGAACCCTCAAACCTTTCCTCACGCACCAACCCCACACCAAACCCACTCCCACCGGGACAGGGGAAGGGCCCAGCTGCAGGGGCTTCCCAAAACCTAGTGCTGCTGCTCAGCTGCTCAGCTGGCCGGGCAGCAAGAGCAGCCTCCAGGGACCCCCTTTCCTCACACCAAAGCAACAAATCCGGGTGCCAGGACCCAGGGGACAAAGCCCAGGGGGGATACCCAAAGGGCCATTCCTTCTCATTTTGGACCCCACTGCTGGTCTCTGTACATGCGGTCACTCAAGTTAGGGGGCTCTCTCTGGCCGCACAACTCTTTTCTCCACCCGAAGCCCAGTCTCACCCTGGCACTCCGACTGTTGCTGCCACTGGCACTTGATCTCTTTCGCTTACAGGTACCCACACAGTGTTGGAGGGAGGGGTGCCTGCAAAGAGAGCCAGGCCTCTAAGGAGCCCTCCATGGGAAGAGAGGAACAACCCCTTCAGTCCTTCAGTTTCACATACCCCACCCCTGCCATTCTTGCAGGATCCCTCCCTCCCTCTCTCCCTCCCTCCCTCGCCCTCTCTCTCTCTCTATCCCTCCCTCCCTCCCTCTCTATCTCTCTCTCTGTCTCTCTGTCTCTCTCTCTCTCTCTCTCTCTCTCTCTCTCTCTCACACACACACACACACACACACACACAAACACACACACATACACACACAGAGACATACACAAATACCTGCACTCCATGAAAGCATTCAAGCGCCCAGGGCAATGCAGGTCTAATGCTGTCCCCTTTCCTTTCCATTTCTAGGCTGCATTGAGCTGCCCTCCCATGCAGGTTCCAGTGACTGTCCATTCTGTGACTGGATTTCTCTGCACATCAAGCTGTGGACATCTCTTCTTGGGAAAGGCTGAGATCAAGGGACACTCTGGGCTGTTGCTCTGGCAGCCCACACCCCATCCCCTCCTGATTCTCCAAAGCCCAGCCCATTGCCTCCTGCACACTCTCTGGCTGGTCCGCAGCATCTTCTTGCTAGGTTCTATTTCCAACTGGGCGCTCAAGCCATCAAGCAGCTCACACCCCAGTGGTCTGTGTAAGGGGGGTGGGATTCCGTGCCCTTTGCCAGACAATAGCAGCTGCCCAAGGTCACTTGGCTGCCTGCCTAGGAACCACCAGCTCCCACTCCCGGGGGGGGGAGGGGGGGGGTCCTGAGTTCTGGCCTGACTTGGCTTTTACTCTCACTCCCCCTCAGCTCACCCCAGGCAGGGTGATAGCAACAGGTAGGTGCTTTGGGTACCTTCCCGAGGTGAAGAGCAGAACCTGGCGTGAGCTGGCTCTTCCAGGAGGACCACTGAGTCCTGCTGCGGCTCCAACCCTATTCCTTAAAGTTCACGAAAGGTGAGGCTGGTGGCATGTGGGCGGGATGGGCACATCCCACTCTTCAGCCCCAAGGGAAAACAGAACACAGGCCACCGCCACCGCCACCAGGGCACCATGTCACTTAACCAAGCTGGGATGGACATTTCCCTCCCTTGTCCATCCATGCATTCCTCACCAATAGACAGAGAAAGAGAGGAACAGAGACAGGGGTCAGCGTGGGGGACAGAAATGAAGGCGGGGAGGTGGTGAAAGACAGACAGAGACAGAGACAGAGACCCAGGCAGAGGCAGCGATTGATTGCCTGTGGCTGGAGAGATGGAGGAGAGTGAGGGAGGAGAGGAGAGAGGTGGCAGGGCATCATGGAAAGGAAAGAAGATGAAAGAGAGAGGTAGAGGCAGACAGAAAGTGAGAAAGATGGAGAGGGGCAGACGTGGGGTGGGGGCATGTGGCCAGTGGCTCGGGGCCCTGGCCCAGTTGTGGAGAGGGATGGAGCCTGGCGATCTCAGGGAGGATGCCAGGGTGATCGCTGAGCAACACATCCATGGCTCTGGACATTTCGCCTTTCCCAAGAGGCAAGTCCATGATGATCCAGGTGGGAAGGGCTGGGTGGCAGGGAAGCCTGCCTGTGTGTTGTCAAGAATCTCGGGCGCTGAGGCGCTGGAGGAGTGCCCTGTGGTTGAAAGTGCAGGAGCGGTGGGGGTGTGGCAGGGGCGGCAGCGGCTGCGGAGGCGTCAGGGGCCAGGGATAGGGGTGTGGTATGTGGGGGCACGAGTGGTGGGTGGCATGGGTGAGGCGACCTGAGAGCAGGAACCCCTGCGGGCAGCCAGCGAAGAATGGGCCTTCCCAGGACTGGTGCCTGGCGTTGGCGGGCAGCAGCAGGCAGGACAGCTCCTGGGGAGCGCGGGGGAGTTGGGGGCCAAGATGCAAGGGTTGGCGGTGGAAGAGGTGGGCGGTCTGGAGAGGCTCTGCCTGCTCTGGGCTCAGAAGGCAGGATGAGGCTTGCAGGGGCTTGCGTGTGCGCAAAAGCGTGGGGCACTTCCTTCGAGCCGCGGAATCGAACCAGCGACCTAAGGATGTCCACAGCTGTCTGTTGAGTCTACAGTCCTCCGCTCTACCAGCTGAGCTATGGAAGGGTGCACACTGGCGGGCCGGGTCCTCTGCCTTTATGCAGATTGCGGAGGAGAGCTGGCAGGTCCTGTCGGGGGTGGGGTCCCATTACAACTGTCCGCCTTCCACCCCAGGGAGCCCTCCCTGCCCCGCCCTGCCCTGCCCAGACAGGCTCAGTCCTTGCCTTCAGGGCCCAGGACCAACACACACACACACACACACACACACACACACACACACCCAAACACTTAAATGCACACACACCCCTTCGGCATGGGAGCCCCTGGTATCCAGCGGAAGCCTGGCATGCCCCGCCAACTGGTGCGGCCTTGGCCGGGCGGCGACCACCAAGACGCGCATCCCAGGGCGCGCAGGGCTCTCTCCTCTCGTGCTCTGGCCCTCTTGCCCCTATGCCAAACCTCTGCGTCCCGCCTTGGGCCGGGGTCTAGGAGGATGGCACTAAGGCGGCCTGAGAGGGCCAGGAGCCCGGCACCAGGTGGAGAATGACCCAGGGGAAGGTTGCCTTGTCCACGCCCCTCCCCGCCGGGCCCGGGAAGGTGGGGGTGTGGATACTCACAGGAGTGCGGGTTGGTAATGGAGGAGAACCAGATGGCGCACGGGGAGGCGGCTGCGCAACTAGCACAGCCACAGTCCCCCGCGGCAGTGTCTGGTGGACACCTGGATCCCATCCGACCCTACCAGCCTGGCCCCTGAAGCCCCGGTCCGGGTTCCAGGTCCCCGTGCCCCAGTGGACACGCCCTGCTCCCCACAGCCGCTCCCTCTTTGGTGCCTTCAGACCTCCTGCACACCACACGGGTGGCGGAAAGGACAGAGGGTTAGGGGAAGTGGCAGCCTCGCGTGCCCCGTCCAGGCCTTGCACAAGCACCAGAGATACTTGTGCCAGGGAGCCAGCCCGGCCAGGGCCCAGGAGGCCCCGGCTTCCTGCCTCTCCTCACCAAATAACTCCACCTGGTCCTGGGCGCTTCCGGGAAAGGACAAAGGGACACAACAGAGGCGGACCTGCTTCCTGACCCCGGAAGCAAGTCTTCTCCCACCCAGATGGGATCCCAATTCCGGTGTGCCCTAAATCCTGGCCCTAAATCGCCTCCCTCTCCCAGCCGCTCAGCCCAGATTCCCCGTGGAGGCCCAGGCAGACCCCTCTGCAGTGACCCAACCCCCCCAGTTTCTTGGGGCTCAGGGGGCGGAGAGGGCGTGCTCGCCCAGGCAGAACCCTCAAACCTTTCCTCACGCACCAACCCCACACCAAACCCACTCCCACCGGGACAGGGGAAGGGCCCAGCTGCAGGGGCTTCCCAAAACCTAGTGCTGCTGCTCAGCTGCTCAGCTGGCCGGGCAGCAAGAGCAGCCTCCAGGGACCCCCTTTCCTCACACCAAAGCAACAAATCCGGGTGCCAGGACCCAGGGGACAAAGCCCAGGGGGGATACCCAAAGGGCCATTCCTTCTCATTTTGGACCCCACTGCTGGTCTCTGTACATGGGGTCACTCAAGTTAGGGGGCTCTCTCTGGCCGCACAACTCTTTTCTCCACCCGAAGCCCAGTCTCACCCTGGCACTCCGACTGTTGCTGCCACTGGCACTTGATCTCTTTCGCTTACAGGTACCCACACAGTGTTGGAGGGAGGGGTGCCTGCAAAGAGAGCCAGGCCTCTAAGGAGCCCTCCATGGGAAGAGAGGAACAACCCCTTCAGTCCTTCAGTTTCACATACCCCACCCCTGCCATTCTTGCAGGATCCCTCCCTCCCTCTCTCCCTCCCTCCCTCGCCCTCTCTCTCTCTCTATCCCTCCCTCCCTCCCTCTCTATCTCTCTCTCTGTCTCTCTCTGTCTCTCTGTCTCTCTGTCTCTCTCTCTCTCTCTCTCTCTCTCTCTCTCTCTCACACACACACACACACACACACACAAACACACACACATACACACACAGAGACATACACAAATACCTGCACTCCATGAAAGCATTCAAGCGCCCAGGGCAATGCAGGTCTAATGCTGTCCCCTTTCCTTTCCATTTCTAGGCTGCATTGAGCTGCCCTCCCATGCAGGTTCCAGTGACTGTCCATTCTGTGACTGGATTTCTCTGCACATCAAGCTGTGGACATCTCTTCTTGGGAAAGGCTGAGATCAAGGGACACTCTGGGCTGTTGCTCTGGCAGCCCACACCCCATCCCCTCCTGATTCTCCAAAGCCCAGCCCATTGCCTCCTGCACACTCTCTGGCTGGTCCGCAGCATCTTCTTGCTAGGTTCTATTTCCAACTGGGCGCTCAAGCCATCAAGCAGCTCACACCCCAGTGGTCTGTGTAAGGGGGGTGGGATTCCGTGCCCTTTGCCAGACAATAGCAGCTGCCCAAGGTCACTTGGCTGCCTGCCTAGGAACCACCAGCTCCCACTCCCGGGGGGGGGAGGGGGGGGGTCCTGAGTTCTGGCCTGACTTGGCTTTTACTCTCACTCCCCCTCAGCTCACCCCAGGCAGGGTGATAGCAACAGGTAGGTGCTTTGGGTACCTTCCCGAGGTGAAGAGCAGAACCTGGCGTGAGCTGGCTCTTCCAGGAGGACCACTGAGTCCTGCTGCGGCTCCAACCCTATTCCTTAAAGTTCACGAAAGGTGAGGCTGGTGGCATGTGGGCGGGATGGACACATCCCACTCTTCAGCCCCAAGGGAAAACAGAACACAGGCCACCGCCACCGCCACCAGGGCACCATGTCACTTAACCAAGCTGGGATGGACATTTCCCTCCCTTGTCCATCCATGCATTCCTCACCAATAGACAGAGAAAGAGAGGAACAGAGACAGGGGTCAGCGTGGGGGACAGAAATGAAGGCGGGGAGGTGGTGAAAGACAGACAGAGACAGAGACAGAGACCCAGGCAGAGGCAGCGATTGATTGCCTGTGGCTGGAGAGATGGAGGAGAGTGAGGGAGGAGAGGAGAGAGGTGGCAGGGCATCATGGAAAGGAAAGAAGATGAAAGAGAGAGGTAGAGGCAGACAGAAAGTGAGAAAGATGGAGAGGGGCAGACGTGGGGTGGGGGCATGTGGCCAGTGGCTCGGGGCCCTGGCCCAGTTGTGGAGAGGGATGGAGCCTGGCGATCTCAGGGAGGATGCCAGGGTGATCGCTGAGCAACACATCCATGGCTCTGGACATTTCGCCTTTCCCAAGAGGCAAGTCCATGATGATCCAGGTGGGAAGGGCTGGGTGGCAGGGAAGCCTGCCTGTGTGTTGTCAAGAATCTCGGGCGCTGAGGCGCTGGAGGAGTGCCCTGTGGTTGAAAGTGCAGGAGCGGTGGGGGTGTGGCAGGGGCGGCAGCAAGCGGTGGGGGTGTGGCAGGGGCGGCAGCGGCTGCGGCGGCGTCAGGGGCCAGGGATAGGGGTGTGGTATGTGGGGGCACGAGTGGTGGGTGGCATGGGTGAGGCGACCTGAGAGCAGGAACCCCTGCGGGCAGCCAGCGAAGAATGGGCCTTCCCAGGACTGGTGCCTGGCGTTGGCGGGCAGCAGCAGGCAGGACAGCTCCTGGGGAGCGCGGGGGAGTTGGGGGCCAAGATGCAAGGGTTGGCGGTGGAAGAGGTGGGCGGTCTGGAGAGGCTCTGCCTGCTCTGGGCTCAGAAGGCAGGATGAGGCTTGCAGGGGCTTGCGTGTGCGCAAAAGCGTGGGGCACTTCCTTCGAGCCGGAATGGAACCAGCGACCTAAGGATGTCCACAGCTGTCTGTTCAGTCTACAGTCTTCCGCTCTACCAGCTGAGCTATGGAAGGGTGCACACTGGCGGGCCGGGTCCTCTGCCTTTATGCAGATTGCGGAGGAGAGCTGGCAGGTCCTGTCGGGGGTGGGGTCCCATTACAACTGTCCGCCTTCCACCCCAGGGAGCCCTCCCTGCCCCGCCCTGCCCTGCCCAGACAGGCTCAGTCCTTGCCTTCAGGGCCCAGGACCAACACACACACACACACACACACACACACACACACACACACACACCCAAACACTTAAATGCACACACACCCCTTCGGCATGGGAGCCCCTGGTATCCAGCGGAAGCCTGGCATGCCCCGCCAACTGGTGCGGCCTTGGCCGGGCGGCGACCACCAAGACGCGCATCCCAGGGCGCGCAGGGCTCTCTCCTCTCGTGCTCTGGCCCTCTTGCCCCTATGCCAAACCTCTGCGTCCCGCCTTGGGCCGGGGTCTAGGAGGATGGCACTAAGGCGGCCTGAGAGGGCCAGGAGCCCGGCACCAGGTGGAGAATGACCCAGGGGAAGGTTGCCTTGTCCACGCCCCTCCCCGCCGGCCCCGGGAAGGTGGGGGTGTGGATACTCACAGGGGTGCGGGTTGGTAATGGAGGAGAACCAGATGGCGCACGGGGAGGCGGCTGCGCAACTAGCACAGCCACAGTCCCCCGCGGCAGTGTCTGGTGGACACCTGGATCCCATCCGACCCTACCAGCCTGGCCCCTGAAGCCCCGGTCCGGGTTCCAGGTCCCCGTGCCCCAGCGGACACGCCCTGCTCCCCACAGCCGCTCCCTCTTCGGTGCCTTCAGACCTCCTGCACACCACACGGGTGGCGGAAAGGACAGAGGGTTAGGGGAAGTGGCAGCCTCGCGTGCCCCGTCCAGGCCTTGCACAAGCACCAGAGATACTTGTGCCAGGGAGCCAGCCCGGCCAGGGCCCAGGAGGCCCCGGCTTCCTGCCTCTCCTCACCAAATAACTCCACCTGGTCCTGGGCGCTTCCGGGAAAGGACAAAGGGACACAACAGAGGCGGACCTGCTTCCTGACCCCGGAAGCAAGTCTTCTCCCACCCAGATGGGATCCCAATTCCGGTGTGCCCTAAATCCTGGCCCTAAATCGCCTCCCTCTCCCAGCCGCTCAGCCCAGATTCCCCGTGGAGGCCCAGGCAGACCCCTCTGCAGTGACCCAACCCCCCCAGTTTCTTGGGGCTCAGGGGGCGGAGAGGGCGTGCTCGCCCAGGCAGAACCCTCAAACCTTTCCTCACGCACCAACCCCACACCAAACCCACTCCCACCGGGACAGGGGAAGGGCCCAGCTGCAGGGGCTTCCCAAAACCTAGTGCTGCTGCTCAGCTGCTCAGCTGGCCGGGCAGCAAGAGCAGCCTCCAGGGACCCCCTTTCCTCACACCAAAGCAACAAATCCGGGTGCCAGGACCCAGGGGACAAAGCCCAGGGGGGATACCCAAAGGGCCATTCCTTCTCATTTTGGACCCCACTGCTGGTCTCTGTACATGGGGTCACTCAAGTTAGGGGGCTCTCTCTGGCCGCACACCTCTTTTCTCCACCCGAAGCCCAGTCTCACCCTGGCACTCCGACTGTTGCTGCCACTGGCACTTGATCTCTTTCGCTTACAGGTACCCACACAGTGTTGGAGGGAGGGGTGCCTGCAAAGAGAGCCAGGCCTCTAAGGAGCCCTCCATGGGAAGAGAGGAACAACCCCTTCAGTCCTTCAGTTTCACATACCCCACCCCTGCCATTCTTGCAGGATCCCTCCCTCCCTCTCTCCCTCCCTCCCTCGCCCTCTCTCTCTCTCTCTCTATCCCTCCCTCCCTCCCTCTCTATCTCTCTCTCTGTCTCTCTCTGTCTCTCTGTCTCTCTGTCTCTCTCTCTCTCTCTCTCTCTCTCACACACACACACACACACACAAACACACACACATACACACACAGAGACATACACAAATACCTGCACTCCATGAAAGCATTCAAGCGCCCAGGGCAATGCAGGTCTAATGCTGTCCCCTTTCCTTTCCATTTCTAGGCTGCATTGAGCTGCCCTCCCATGCAGGTTCCAGTGACTGTCCATTCTGTGACTGGATTTCTCTGCACATCAAGCTGTGGACATCTCTTCTTGGGAAAGGCTGAGATCAAGGGACACTCTGGGCTGTTGCTCTGGCAGCCCACACCCCATCCCCTCCTGATTCTCCAAAGCCCAGCCCATTGCCTCCTGCACACTCTCTGGCTGGTCCGCAGCATCTTCTTGCTAGGTTCTATTTCCAACTGGGCGCTCAAGCCATCAAGCAGCTCACACCCCAGTGGTCTGTGTAAGGGGGGTGGGATTCCGTGCCCTTTGCCAGACAATAGCAGCTGCCCAAGGTCACTTGGCTGCCTGCCTAGGAACCACCAGCTCCCACTCCCGGGGGGGGGGGGAGGAGGGGGGGGGTCCTGAGTTCTGGCCTGACTTGGCTTTTACTCTCACTCCCCCTCAGCTCACCCCAGGCAGGGTGATAGCAACAGGTAGGTGCTTTGGGTACCTTCCCGAGGTGAAGAGCAGAACCTGGCGTGAGCTGGCTCTTCCAGGAGGACCACTGAGTCCTGCTGCGGCTCCAACCCTATTCCTTAAAGTTCACGAAAGGTGAGGCTGGTGGCATGTGGGCGGGATGGGCACATCCCACTCTTCAGCCCCAAGGGAAAACAGAACACAGGCCACCGCCACCGCCACCAGGGCACCATGTCACTTAACCAAGCTGGGATGGACATTTCCCTCCCTTGTCCCTCCATGCATTCCTCACCAATAGACAGAGAAAGAGAGGAACAGAGACAGGGGTCAGCGTGGGGGACAGAAATGAAGGCGGGGAGGTGGTGAAAGACAGACAGAGACAGAGACAGAGACCCAGGCAGAGGCAGGGATTGATTGCCTGTGGCTGGAGAGATGGAGGAGAGTGAGGGAGGAGAGGAGAGAGGTGGCAGGGCATCATGGAAAGGAAAGAAGATGAAAGAGAGAGGTAGAGGCAGACAGAAAGTGAGAAAGATGGAGAGGGGCAGACGTGGGGTGGGGGCATGTGGCCAGTGGCTCGGGGCCCTGGCCCAGTTGTGGAGAGGGATGGAGCCTGGCGATCTCAGGGAGGATGCCAGGGTGATCGCTGAGCAACACATCCATGGCTCTGGACATTTCGCCTTTCCCAAGAGGCAAGTCCATGATGATCCAGGTGGGAAGGGCTGGGTGGCAGGGAAGCCTGCCTGTGTGTTGTCAAGAATCTCGGGCGCTGAGGTGCTGGAGGAGTGCCCTGTGGTTGAAAGTGCAGGAGCGGTGGGGGTGTGGCAGGGGCGGCAGCGGCCAGGGATAGGGGTGTGGTATGTGGGGGCACGAGTGGTGGGTGGCATGGGTGAGGCGACCTGGGAGCAGGAACCCCTGCGAGCAGCCAGCGAAGAATGGGCCTTCCCAGGACTGGTGCCTGGCGTTGGCGGGCAGCAGCAGGCAGGACAGCTCCTGGGGAGCGCGGGGGAGTTGGGGGCCAAGATGCAAGGGTTGGCGGTGGAAGAGGTGGGCGGTCTGGAGAGGCTCTGCCTGCTCTGGGCTCAGAAGGCAGGATGAGGCTTGCAGGGGCTTGCGTGTGCGCAAAAGCGTGGGGCACTTCCTTCGAGCCGCGGAATCGAACCAGCGACCTAAGGATGTCCACAGCTGTCTGTTGAGTCTACAGTCCTCCGCTCTACCAGCTGAGCTATCGAAGGGTGCACACTGGCGGGCCGGGTCCTCTGCCTTTATGCAGATTGCGGAGGAGAGCTGGCAGGTCCTGTCGGGGGTGGGGTCCCATTACAACTGTCCGCCTTCCACCCCAGGGAGCCCTCCCTGCCCCGCCCTGCCCTGCCCAGACAGGCTCAGTCCTTGCCTTCAGGGCCCAGGACCACACACACACACACACACACACACACACACACACACACACACACCCAAACACTTAAATGCACACACACCCCTTCGGCATGGGAGCCCCTGGTATCCAGCGGAAGCCTGGCATGCCCCGCCAACTGGTGCGGCCTTGGCCGGGCGGCGACCACCAAGACGCGCATCCCAGGGCGCGCAGGGCTCTCTCCTCTCGTGCTCTGGCCCTCTTGCCCCTATGCCAAACCTCTGCGTCCCGCCTTGGGCCGGGGTCTAGGAGGATGGCACTAAGGCGGCCTGAGAGGGCCAGGAGCCCGGCACCAGGTGGAGAATGACCCAGGGGAAGGTTGCCTTGTCCACGCCCCTCCCCGCCGGCCCCGGGAAGGTGGGGGTGTGGATACTCACAGGGGTGCGGGTTGGTAATGGAGGAGAACCAGATGGCGCACGGGGAGGCGGCTGCGCAACTAGCACAGCCACAGTCCCCCGCGGCAGTGTCTGGTGGACACCTGGATCCCATCCGACCCTACCAGCCTGGCCCCTGAAGCCCCGGTCCGGGTTCCAGGTCCCCGTGCCCCAGCGGACACGCCCTGCTCCCCACAGCCGCTCCCTCTTTGGTGCCTTCAGACCTCCTGCACACCACACGGGTGGCGGAAAGGACAGAGGGTTAGGGGAAGTGGCAGCCTCGCGTGCCCCGTCCAGGCCTTGCACAAGCACCAGAGATACTTGTGCCAGGGAGCCAGCCCGGCCAGGGCCCAGGAGGCCCCGGCTTCCTGCCTCTCCTCACCAAATAACTCCACCTGGTCCTGGGCGCTTCCGGGAAAGGACAAAGGGACACAACAGAGGCGGACCTGCTTCCTGACCCCGGAAGCAAGTCTTCTCCCACCCAGATGGGATCCCAATTCCGGTGTGCCCTAAATCCTGGCCCTAAATCGCCTCCCTCTCCCAGCCGCTCAGCCCAGATTCCCCGTGGAGGCCCAGGCAGACCCCTCTGCAGTGACCCAACCCCCCCTGTTTCTTGGGGCTCAGGGGGCGGAGAGGGCGTGCTCGCCCAGGCAGAACCCTCAAACCTTTCCTCACGCACCAACCCCACACCAAACCCACTCCCACCGGGACAGGGGAAGGGCCCAGCTGCAGGGGCTTCCCAAAACCTAGTGCTGCTGCTCAGCTGCTCAGCTGGCCGGGCAGCAAGAGCAGCCTCCAGGGACCCCCTTTCCTCACACCAAAGCAACAAATCCGGGTGCCAGGACCCAGGGGACAAAGCCCAGGGGGGATACCCAAAGGGCCATTCCTTCTCATTTTGGACCCCACTGCTGGTCTCTGTACATGGGGTCACTCAAGTTAGGGGGCTCTCTCTGGCCGCACAACTCTTTTCTCCACCCGAAGCCCAGTCTCACCCTGGCACTCCGACTGTTGCTGCCACTGGCACTTGATCTCTTTCGCTTACAGGTACCCACACAGTGTTGGAGGGAGGGGTGCCTGCAAAGAGAGCCAGGCCTCTAAGGAGCCCTCCATGGGAAGAGAGGAACAACCCCTTCAGTCCTTCAGTTTCACATACCCCACCCCTGCCATTCTTGCAGGATCCCTCCCTCCCTCTCTCCCTCCCTCCCTCGCCCTCTCTCTCTCTCTCTCTATCCCTCCCTCCCTCCCTCTCTATCTCTCTCTCTGTCTCTCTCTGTCTCTCTGTCTCTCTGTCTCTCTCTCTCTCTCTCTCTCTCTCTTTCTCACACACACACACACACACACACAAACACACACACATACACACACAGAGACATACACAAATACCTGCACTCCATGAAAGCATTCAAGCGCCCAGGGCAATGCAGGTCTAATGCTGTCCCCTTTCCTTTCCATTTCTAGGCTGCATTGAGCTGCCCTCCCATGCAGGTTCCAGTGACTGTCCATTCTGTGACTGGATTTCTCTGCACATCAAGCTGTGGACATCTCTTCTTGGGAAAGGCTGAGATCAAGGGACACTCTGGGCTGTTGCTCTGGCAGCCCACACCCCATCCCCTCCTGATTCTCCAAAGCCCAGCCCATTGCCTCCTGCACACTCTCTGGCTGGTCCGCAGCATCTTCTTGCTAGGTTCTATTTCCAACTGGGCGCTCAAGCCATCAAGCAGCTCACACCCCAGTGGTCTGTGTAAGGGGGGTGGGATTCCGTGCCCTTTGCCAGACAATAGCAGCTGCCCAAGGTCACTTGGCTGCCTGCCTAGGAACCACCAGCTCCCACTCCCAGAGGGGGGGGGGGGGGTCCTGAGTTCTGGCCTGACTTGGCTTTTACTCTCACTCCCCCTCAGCTCACCCCAGGCAGGGTGATAGCAACAGGTAGGTGCTTTGGGTACCTTCCCGAGGTGAAGAGCAGAACCTGGCGTGAGCTGGCTCTTCCAGGAGGACCACTGAGTCCTGCTGCGGCTCCAACCCTATTCCTTAAAGTTCACGAAAGGTGAGGCTGGTGGCATGTGGGCGGGATGGACACATCCCACTCTTCAGCCCCAAGGGAAAACAGAACACAGGCCACCGCCACCGCCACCAGGGCACCATGTCACTTAACCAAGCTGGGATGGACATTTCCCTCCCTTGTCCATCCATGCATTCCTCACCAATAGACAGAGAAAGAGAGGAACAGAGACAGGGGTCAGCGTGGGGGACAGAAATGAAGGCGGGGAGGTGGTGAAAGACAGACAGAGACAGAGACAGAGACCCAGGCAGAGGCAGCGATTGATTGCCTGTGGCTGGAGAGATGGAGGAGAGTGAGGGAGGAGAGGAGAGAGGTGGCAGGGCATCATGGAAAGGAAAGAAGATGAAAGAGAGAGGTAGAGGCAGACAGAAAGTGAGAAAGATGGAGAGGGGCAGACGTGGGGTGGGGGCATGTGGCCAGTGGCTCGGGGCCCTGGCCCAGTTGTGGAGAGGGATGGAGCCTGGCGATCTCAGGGAGGATGCCAGGGTGATCGCTGAGCAACACATCCATGGCTCTGGACATTTCGCCTTTCCCAAGAGGCAAGTCCATGATGATCCAGGTGGGAAGGGCTGGGTGGCAGGGAAGCCTGCCTGTGTGTTGTCAAGAATCTCGGGCGCTGAGGCGCTGGAGGAGTGCCCTGTGGTTGAAAGTGCAGGAGCGGTGGGGGTGTGGCAGGGGCTGCAGCGGCTGCGGCGGCGTCAGGGGCCAGGGATAGGGGTGTGGTATGTGGGGGCACGAGTGGTGGGTGGCATGGGTGAGGCGACCTGAGAGCAGGAACCCCTGCGGGCAGCCAGCGAAGAATGGGCCTTCCCAGGACTGGTGCCTGGCGTTGGCGGGCAGCAGCAGGCAGGACAGCTCCTGGGGAGCGCGGGGGAGTTGGGGGCCAAGATGCAAGGGTTGGCAGTGGAAGAGGTGGGCGGTCTGGAGAGGCTCTGCCTGCTCTGGGCTCAGAAGGCAGGATGAGGCTTGCAGGGGCTTGCGTGTGCGCAAAAGCGTGGGGCACTTCCTTAGAGCCGCGGAATCGAACCAGCGACCTAAGGATGTCCACAGCTGTCTGTTCAGTCTACAGTCCTCCGCTCTACCAGCTTAGCTATCGAAGGGTGCACACTGGCGGGCCGGGTCCTCTGCCTTTATGCAGATTGCGGAGGAGAGCTGGCAGGTCCTGTCCGGGGGTGGGGTCCCATTACAACTGTCCGCCTTCCACCCCAGGGAGCCCTCCCTGCCCCGCCCTGCCCTGCCCAGACAGGCTCAGTCCTTGCCTTCAGGGCCCAGGACCAACACACACACACACACACACACACACACACACACACACCCAAACACTTAAATGCACACACACCCCTTCGGCATGGGAGCCCCTGGTATCCAGCGGAAGCCTGGCATGCCCCGCCAACTGGTGCGGCCTTGGCCGGGCGGCGACCACCAAGACGCGCATCCCAGGGCGCGCAGGGCTCTCTCCTCTCGTGCTCTGGCCCTCTTGCCCCTATGCCAAACCTCTGCGTCCCGCCTTGGGCCGGGGTCTAGGAGGATGGCACTAAGGCGGCCTGAGAGGGCCAGGAGCCCGGCACCAGGTGGAGAATGACCCAGGGGAAGGTTGCCTTGTCCACGCCCCTCCCCGCCGGCCCCGGGAAGGTGGGGGTGTGGATACTCACAGGGGTGCGGGTTGGTAATGGAGGAGAACCAGATGGCGCACGGGGAGGCGGCTGCGCAACTAGCACAGCCACAGTCCCCCGCGGCAGTGTCTGGTGGACACCTGGATCCCATCCGACCCTACCAGCCTGGCCCCTGAAGCCCCGGTCCGGGTTCCAGGTCCCTGTGCCCCAGCGGACACGCCCTGCTCCCCACAGCCGCTCCCTCTTAGGTGCCTTCAGACCTCCTGCACACCACACGGGTGGCGGAAAGGACAGAGGGTTAGGGGAAGTGGCAGCCTCGCGTGCCCCGTCCAGGCCTTGCACAAGCACCAGAGATACTTGTGCCAGGGAGCCAGCCCGGCCAGGGCCCAGGAGGCCCGGGCTTCCTGCCTCTCCTCACCAAATAACTCCACCTGGTCCTGGGCGCTTCCGGGAAAGGACAAAGGGACACAACAGAGGCGGACCTGCTTCCTGACCCCGGAAGCAAGTCTTCTCCCACCCAGATGGGATCCCAATTCCGGTGTGCCCTAAATCCTGGCCCTAAATCGCCTCCCTCTCCCAGCCGCTCAGCCCAGATTCCCCGTGGAGGCCCAGGCAGACCCCTCTGCAGTGACCCAACCCCCCCAGTTTCTTGGGGCTCAGGGGGCGGAGAGGGCGTGCTCGCCCAGGCAGAACCCTCAAACCTTTCCTCACGCACCAACCCCACACCAAACCCACTCCCACCGGGACAGGGGAAGGGCCCAGCTGCAGGGGCTTCCCAAAACCTAGTGCTGCTGCTCAGCTGCTCAGCTGGCCGGGCAGCAAGAGCAGCCTCCAGGGACCCCCTTTCCTCACACCAAAGCAACAAATCCGGGTGCCAGGACCCAGGGGACAAAGCCCAGGGGGGATACCCAAAGGGCCATTCCTTCTCATTTTGGACCCCACTGCTGGTCTCTGTACATGGGGTCACTCAAGTTAGGGGGCTCTCCCTGGCCGCACAACTCTTTTCTCCACCCGAAGCCCAGTCTCACCCTGGCACTCCGACTGTTGCTGCCACTGGCACTTGATCTCTTTCGCTTACAGGTACCCACACAGTGTTGGAGGGAGGGGTGCCTGCAAAGAGAGCCAGGCCTCTAAGGAGCCCTCCATGGGAAGAGAGGAACAACCCCTTCAGTCCTTCAGTTTCACATACCCCACCCCTGCCATTCTTGCAGGATCCCTCCCTCCCTCTCTCCCTCCCTCCCTCGCCCTCTCTCTCTCTCTCTATCCCTCCCTCCCTCCCTCTCTATCTCTCTCTCTGTCTCTCTCTGTCTCTCTGTCTCTCTGTCTCTCTCTCTCTCTCTCTCTCTCTCTCTCTCTCTCACACACACACACACACACACACAACGCACACACATACACACACAGAGACATACACAAATACCTGCACTCCATGAAAGCATTCAAGCGCCCAGGGCAATGCAGGTCTAATGCTGTCCCCTTTCCTTTCCATTTCTAGGCTGCATTGAGCTGCCCTCCCATGCAGGTTCCAGTGACTGTCCATTCTGTGACTGGATTTCTCTGCACATCAAGCTGTGGACATCTCTTCTTGGGAAAGGCTGAGATCAAGGGACACTCTGGGCTGTTGCTCTGGCAGCCCACACCCCATCCCCTCCTGATTCTCCAAAGCCCAGCCCATTGCCTCCTGCACACTCTCTGGCTGGTCCGCAGCATCTTCTTGCTAGGTTCTATTTCCAACTGGGCGCTCAAGCCATCAAGCAGCTCACACCCCAGTGGTCTGTGTAAGGGGGGTGGGATTCCGTGCCCTTTGCCAGACAATAGCAGCTGCCCAAGGTCACTTGGCTGCCTGCCTAGGAACCACCAGCTCCCACTCCCAGGGGGTGGGGGGGTCCTGAGTTCTGGTCTGACTTGGCTTTTACTCTCACTCCCCCTCAGCTCACCCCAGGCAGGGTGATAGCAACAGGTAGGTGCTTTGGGTACCTTCCCGAGGTGAAGAGCAGAACCTGGCGTGAGCTGGCTCTTCCAGGAGGACCACTGAGTCCTGCTGCGGCTCCAACCCTATTCCTTAAAGTTCACGAAAGGTGAGGCTGGTGGCATGTGGGCGGGATGGACACATCCCACTCTTCAGCCCCAAGGGAAAACAGAACACAGGCCACCGCCACCGCCACCAGGGCACCATGTCACTTAACCAAGCTGGGATGGACATTTCCCTCCCTTGTCCATCCATGCATTCCTCACCAATAGACAGAGAAAGAGAGGAACAGAGACAGGGGTCAGCGTGGGGGACAGAAAATGAAGGCGGGGAGGTGGTGAAAGACAGACAGAGACAGAGACAGAGACCCAGGCAGAGGCAGCGATTGATTGCCTGTGGCTGGAGAGATGGAGGAGAGTGAGGGAGGAGAGGAGGAGGTGGCAGGGCATCATGGAAAGGAAAGAAGATGAAAGAGAGAGGTAGAGGCAGACAGAAAGTGAGAAAGATGGAGAGGGGCAGACGTGGGGTGGGGGCATGTGGCCAGTGGCTCGGGGCCCTGGTCCAGTTGTGGAGAGGGATGGAGCCTGGCGATCTCAGGGAGGATGCCAGGGTGATCGCTGAGCAACACATCCATGGCTCTGGACATTTCGCCTTTCCCAAGAGGCAAGTCCATGATGATCCAGGTGGGAAGGGCTGGGTGGCAGGGAAGCCTGCCTGTGTGTTGTCAAGAATCTCGGGCGCTGAGGCGCTGGAGGAGTGCCCTGTGGTTGAAAGTGCAGGAGCGGTGGGGGTGTGGCAGGGGCTGCAGCGGCTGCGGCGGCGTCAGGGGCCAGGGATAGGGTGTGGTATGTGGGGGCACGAGTGGTGGGTGGCATGGGTGAGGCGACCTGAGAGCAGGAACCCCTGCGGGCAGCCAGCGAAGAATGGGCCTTCCCAGGACTGGTGCCTGGCGTTGGCGGGCAGCAGCAGGCAGGACAGCTCTGGGAGCGCGGGGGAGTTGGGGGCCAAGATGCAAGGGTTGGCGGTGGAAGAGGTGGGCGGTCTGGAGAGGCTCTGCCTGCTCTGGGCTCAGAAGGCAGGATGAGGCTTGCAGGGGCTTGCGTGTGCGCAAAAGCGTGGGGCACTTCCTTCGAGCCGGAATCGAACCAGCGACCTAAGGATGTCCACAGCTGTCTGTTCAGTCTACAGTCCTCCGCTCTACCAGCTGAGCTATCGAAGGGTGCACACTGGCGGGGCCGGGTCCTCTGCCTTTATGCAGATTGCGGAGGAGAGCTGGCAGGTCCTGTCGGGGGTGGGGTCCCATTACAACTGTCCGCCTTCCACCCCAGGGAGCCCTCCCTGCCCCGCCCTGCCCTGCCCAGACAGCTCAGTCCTTGCCTTCAGGGCCCAGGACCAACACACACACACACACACACACACACACACACACACACACCCAAACACTTAAATGCACACACACCCCTTCGGCATGGGAGCCCCTGGTATCCAGCGGAAGCCTGGCATGCCCCGCCAACTGGTGCGGCCTTGGCCGGGCGGCGACCACCAAGACGCGCATCCCAGGGCGCGCAGGGTTCTCTCCTCTCGTGCTCTGGCCCTCTTGCCCCTATGCCAAACCTCTGCGTCCCGCCTTGGGCCGGGGTCTAGGAGGATGGCACTAAGGCGGCCTGAGAGGGCCAGGAGCCCGGCACCAGGTGGAGAATGACCCAGGGGAAGGTTGCCTTGTCCACGCCCCTCCCCGCCGGCCCCGGGAAGGTGGGGGTGTGGATACTCACAGGGGTGCGGGTTGGTAATGGAGGAGAACCAGATGGCGCACGGGGAGGCGGCTGCGCAACTAGCACAGCCACAGTCCCCCGCGGCAGTGTCTGGTGGACACCTGGATCCCATCCGACCCTACCAGCCTGGCCCCTGAAGCCCCGGTCCGGGTTCCAGGTCCCCGTGCCCCAGCGGACACGCCCTGCTCCCCACAGCCGCTCCCTCTTCGGTGCCTTCAGACCTCCTGCACACCACACGGGTGGCGGAAAGGACAGAGGGTTAGGGGAAGTGGCAGCCTCGCGTGCCCCGTCCAGGCCTTGCACAAGCACCAGAGATACTTGTGCCAGGGAGCCAGCCCGGCCAGGGCCCAGGAGGCCCGGGCTTCCTGCCTCTCCTCACCAAATAACTCCACCTGGTCCTGGGCGCTTCCGGGAAAGGACAAAGGGACACAACAGAGGCGGACCTGCTTCCTGACCCCGGAAGCAAGTCTTCTCCCACCCAGATGGGATCCCAATTCCGGTGTGCCCTAAATCCTGGCCCTAAATCGCCTCCCTCTCCCAGCCGCTCAGCCCAGATTCCCCGTGGAGGCCCAGGCAGACCCCTCTGCAGTGACCCAACCCCCCCAGTTTCTTGGGGCTCAGGGGGCGGAGAGGGCGTGCTCGCCCAGGCAGAACCCTCAAACCTTTCCTCACGCACCAACCCCACACCAAACCCACTCCCACCGGGACAGGGGAAGGGCCCAGCTGCAGGGGCTTCCCAAAACCTAGTGCTGCTGCTCAGCTGCTCAGCTGGCCGGGCAGCAAGAGCAGCCTCCAGGGACCCCCTTTCCTCACACCAAAGCAACAAATCCGGGTGCCAGGACCCAGGGGACAAAGCCCAGGGGGGATACCCAAAGGGCCATTCCTTCTCATTTTGGACCCCACTGCTGGTCTCTGTACATGGGGTCACTCAAGTTAGGGGGCTCTCTCTGGCCGCACAACTCTTTTCTCCACCCGAAGCCCAGTCTCACCCTGGCACTCCGACTGTTGCTGCCACTGGCACTTGATCTCTTTCGCTTACAGGTACCCACACAGTGTTGGAGGGAGGGGTGCCTGCAAAGAGAGCCAGGCCTCTAAGGAGCCCTCCATGGGAAGAGAGGAACAACCCCTTCAGTCCTTCAGTTTCACATACCCCACCCCTGCCATTCTTGCAGGATCCCTCCCTCCCTCTCTCCCTCCCTCCCTCGCCCTCTCTCTCTCTCTCTATCCCTCCCTCCCTCCCTCTCTATCTCTCTCTCTGTCTCTCTCTGTCTCTCTGTCTCTCTGTCTCTCTCTCTCTCTCTCTCTCTCTCTCTCTCTCTCACACACACACACACACACACACAAACACACACACATACACACACAGAGACATACACAAATACCTGCACTCCATGAAAGCATTCAAGCGCCCAGGGCAATGCAGGTCTAATGCTGTCCCCTTTCCTTTCCATTTCTAGGCTGCATTGAGCTGCCGTCCCATGCAGGTTCCAGTGACTGTCCATTCTGTGACTGGATTTCTCTGCACATCAAGCTGTGGACATCTCTTCTTGGGAAAGGCTGAGATCAAGGGACACTCTGGGCTGTTGCTCTGGCAGCCCACACCCCATCCCCTCCTGATTCTCCAAAGCCCAGCCCATTGCCTCCTGCACACTCTCTGGCTGGTCCGCAGCATCTTCTTGCTAGGTTCTATTTCCAACTGGGCGCTCAAGCCATCAAGCAGCTCACACCCCAGTGGTCTGTGTAAGGGGGGTGGGATTCCGTGCCCTTTGCCAGACAATAGCAGCTGCCCAAGGTCACTTGGCTGCCTGCCTAGGAACCACCAGCTCCCACTCCCAGGGGGGGGTTCCTGAGTTCTGGCCTGACTTGGCTTTTACTCTCACTCCCCCTCAGCTCACCCCAGGCAGGGTGATAGCAACAGGTAGGTGCTTTGGGTACCTTCCCGAGGTGAAGAGCAGAACCTGGCGTGAGCTGGCTCTTCCAGGGGGACCACTGAGTCCTGCTGCGGCTCCAACCCTATTCCTTAAAGTTCACGAAAGGTGAGGCTGGTGGCATGTGGGCGGGATGGACACATCCCACTCTTCAGCCCCAAGGGAAAACAGAACACAGGCCACCGCCACCGCCACCAGGGCACCATGTCACTTAACCAAGCTGGGATGGACATTTCCCTCCCCTTGTCCCTCCATGTATTCCTCACCCAATAGACAGAGAAAAGAGAGGAACAGAGACAGGGGTCAGCGTGGGGACAGAAATGAAGGCGGGGAGGTGGTGAAAGACAGACAGAGACAGAGACAGAGACCCAGGCAGAGGCAGCGATTGATTGCCTGTGGCTGGAGAGATGGAGGAGAGTGAGGGAGGAGAGGAGAGAGGTGGCAGGGCATCATGGAAAGGAAAGAAGATGAAAGAGAGAGGTAGAGGCAGACAGAAAGTGAGAAAGATGGAGAGGGGCAGACGTGGGGTGGGGGCATGTGGCCAGTGGCTCGGGGCCCTGGCCCACTTGTGGAGAGGGATGGAGCCTGGCGATCTCAGGGAGGATGCCAGGGTGATCGCTGAGCAACACATCCATGGCTCTGGACATTTCGCCTTTCCCAAGAGGCAAGTCCATGATGATCCAGGTGGGAAGGGCTGGGTGGCAGGGAAGCCTGCCTGTGTGTTGTCAAGAATCTCGGGCGCTGAGGCGCTGGAGAAGTGCCCTGTGGTTGAAAGTGCAGGAGCGGTGGGGTGTGGCAGGGGCGGCAGCGGCTTCGGCGGCGTCAGGGGCCAGGGATAGGGTGTGGTATGTGGGGGCACGAGTGGTGGGTGGCATGGGTGAGGCGACCTGAGAGCAGGAACCCCTGCGGGCAGCCAGCGAAGAATGGGCCTTCCCAGGACTGGTGCCTGGCGTTGGCGGGCAGCAGCAGGCAGGACAGCTCCTGGGAGCGCGGGGGAGTTGGGGGCCAAGATGCAAGGGTTGGCGGTGGAAGAGGTGGGCGGTCTGGAGAGGCTCTGCCTGCTCTGGGCTCAGAAGGCAGGATGAGGCTTGCAGGGGCTTGCGTGTGCGCAAAAGCGTGGGGCACTTCCTTCGAGCCGGAATCAAACCAGCGACCTAAGGATGTCCACAGCTGTCTGTTCAGTCTACAGTCCTCCGCTCTACCAGCTGAGCTATCGAAGGGTGCACACTGGCGGGCCGGGTCCTCTGCCTTTATGCAGATTGCGGAGGAGAGCTGGCAGGTCCTGTCGGGGGTGGGGTCCCATTACAACTGTCCGCCTTCCACCCCAGGGAGCCCTCCTGCCCCCGCCCTGCCCTGCCCAGACAGGCTCAGTCCTTGCCTTCAGGGCCCAGGACCAACACACACACACACACACACCACACACACACACACACACACCCAAACACTTAAATGCACACACACACCCTTCGGCATGGGAGCCCCTGGTATCCAGCGGAAGCCTGGCATGCCCCGCCAACTGGTGCGGCCTTGGCCGGGCGGCGACCACCAAGACGCGCATCCCAGGGCGCGCAGGCTCTCTCCTCTCGTGCTCTGGCCCTCTTGCCCCTATGCCAAACCTCTGCGTCCCGCCTTGGGCCGGGGTCTAGGAGGATGGCACTAAGGCGGCCTGAGAGGGCCAGGAGCCCGGCACCAGGTGGAGAATGACCCAGGGGAAGGTTGCCTTGTCCACGCCCTCCCCGCCGGCCCCGGGAAGGTGGGGGTGTGGATACTCACAGGGGTGCGGGTTGGTAATGGAGGAGAACCAGATGGCGCACGGGGAGGCGGCTGCGCAACTAGCACAGCCACAGTCCCCCGCGGCAGTGTCTGGTGGACACCTGGATCCCATCCGACCCTACCAGCCTGGCCCCTGAAGCCCCGGTCCGGGTTCCAGGTCCCCGTGCCCCAGCGGACACGCCCTGCTCCCCACAGCCGCTCCCTCTTCGGTGCCTTCAGACCTCCTGCACACACACGGGTGGCGGAAAGGACAGAGGGTTAGGGGAAGTGGCAGCCTCGCGTGCCCCGTCCAGGCCTTGCACAAGCACCAGAGATACTTGTGCCAGGGAGCCAGCCCGGCCAGGGCCCAGGAGGCCCGGGCTTCCTGCCTCTCCTCACCAAATAACTCCACCTGGTCCTGGGCGCTTCCGGGAAAGGACAAAGGGACACAACAGAGGCGGACCTGCTTCCTGACCCCGGAAGCAAGTCTTCTCCCACCCAGATGGGATCCCAATTCCGGTGTGCCCTAAATCCTGGCCCTAAATCGCCTCCCTCTCCCAGCCGCTCAGCCCAGATTCCCCGTGGAGGCCCAGGCAGACCCCTCTGCAGTGACCCAACCCCCCAGTTTCTTGGGGCTCAGGGGGCGGAGAGGGCGTGCTCGCCCAGGCAGAACCCTCAAACCTTTCCTCACGCACCAACCCCACACCAAACCCCACTCCCACCGGGACAGGGGAAGGGCCCAGCTGCAGGGGCTTCCCAAAACCTAGTGCTGCTGCTCAGCTGCTCAGCTGGCCGGGCAGCAAGAGCAGCCTCCAGGGACCCCCTTTCCTCACACCAAAGCAACAAATCCGGGTGCCAGGACCCAGGGGACAAAGCCCAGGGGGATACCCAAAGGGCCATTCCTTCTCATTTTGGACCCCACTGCTGGTCTCTGTACATGGGGTCACTCAAGTTAGGGGGCTCTCTCTGGCCGCACAACTCTTTTCTCCACCCGAAGCCAGTCTCACCCTGGCACTCCGACTATTGCTGCCACTGGCACTTGATCTCTTTCGCTTACAGGTACCCACACAGTGTTGGAGGGAGGGGTGCCTGCAAAGAGAGCCAGGCCTCTAAGGAGCCCTCCATGGGGAAGAGAGGAACAACCCCTTCAGTCCTTCAGTTTCACATACCCCACCCCTGCCATTCTTGCAGGATCCCTCCCTCCCTCTCTCCCTCCCTCCCTCGCCCTCTCTCTCTCTCTATCCCTCCCTCCCTCCCTCTCTATCTCTCTCTCTCTGTCTCTCTCTGTCTCTCTCTCTCTCTCTCTCTCTCTCTCTCTCTCTCTCTCTCTCTCTCTCTCACACACACACACACACACACAAACACACACACAACACACACAGAGACATACACAAATACCTGCACTCCATGAAAGCATTCAAGCGCCCAGGGCAATGCAGGTCTAATGCTGTCCCCTTTCCTTTCCATTTCTAGGCTGCATTGAGCTGCCCTCCCATGCAGGTTCCAGTGACTGTCCATTCTGTGACTGGATTTCTCTGCACATCAAGCTGTGGACATCTCTTCTTGGGAAAGGCTGAGATCAAGGGACACTCTGGGCTGTTGCTCTGGCAGCCCACACCCCATCCCCTCCTGATTCTCCAAAGCCCAGCCCATTGCCTCCTGCACACTCTCTGGCTGGTCCGCAGCATCTTCTTGCTAGGTTCTATTTCCAACTGGGCGCTCAAGCCATCAAGCAGCTCACACCCCAGTGGTCTGTGTAAGGGGGTGGGATTCCGTGCCCTTTGCCAGACAATAGCAGCTGCCCAAGGTCACTTGGCTGCCTGCCTAGGAACCACCAGCTCCCACTCCCAGGGGTGGGGGGTCCTGAGTTCTGGCCTGACTTGGCTTTTACTCTCACTCCCCCTCAGCTCACCCCAGGCAGGGTGATAGCAACAGGTAGGTGCTTTGGGTACCTTCCCGAGGTGAAGAGCAGAACCTGGCGTGAGCTGGCTCTTCCAGGAGGACCACTGAGTCCTGCTGCGGCTCCAACCCTATTCCTTAAAGTTCACGAAAGGTGAGGCTGGTGGCATGTGGGCGGGATGGACACATCCCACTCTTCAGCCCCAAGGGAAAACAGAACACAGGCCACCGCCACCGCCACCAGGGCACCATGTCACTTAACCAAGCTGGGATGGACATTTCCCTCCCTTGTCCATCCATGCATTCCTCACCAATAGACAGAGAAAGAGAGGAACAGAGACAGGGGTCAGCGTGGGGGACAGAAATGAAGGCGGGGAGGTGGTGAAAGACAGACAGAGACAGAGACAGAGACCCAGCAGAGGCAGCGATTGATTGCCTGTGGCTGGAGAGATGGAGGAGAGTGAGGGAGGAGAGGAGAGAGGTGGCAGGGCATCATGGAAAGGAAAGAAGATGAAAGAGAGAGGTAGAGGCAGACAGAAAGTGAGAAAGATGGAGAGGGGCAGACGTGGGGTGGGGGCATGTGGCCAGTGGCTCGGGGCCCTGGTCCAGTTGTGGAGAGGGATGGAGCCTGGCGATCTCAGGGAGGATGCCAGGGTGATCGCTGAGCAACACATCCATGGCTCTGGACATTTCGCCTTTCCCAAGAGGCAAGTCCATGATGATCCAGGTGGGAAGGGCTGGGTGGCAGGGAAGCCTGCCTGTGTGTTGTCAAGAATCTCGGGCGCTGAGGCGCTGGAGGAGTGCCCTGTGGTTGAAAGTGCAGGAGCGGTGGGGGTGTGGCAGGGGCTGCAGCGGCTGCGGCGGCGTCAGGGCCCAGGGATAGGGGTGTGGTATGTGGGGGCACGAGTGGTGGGTGGCATGGGTGAGGCGACCTGAGAGCAGGAACCCCTGCGGGCAGCCAGCGAAGAATGGGCCTTCCCAGGACTGGTGCCTGGCGTTGGCGGGCAGCAGCAGGCAGGACAGCTCCTGGGGAGCGCGGGGGAGTTGGGGGCCAAGATGCAAGGGTTGGCGGTGGAAGAGGTGGGCGGTCTGGAGAGGCTCTGCCTGCTCTGGGCTCAGAAGGCAGGATGAGGCTTGCAGGGGCTTGCGTGTGCGCAAAAGCGTGGGGCACTTCCTTCGAGCCGGAATCGAACCAGCGACCTAAGGATGTCCACAGCTGTCTGTTCAGTCTACAGTCCTCCGCTCTACCAGCTGAGCTATCGAAGGGTGCACACCGGCGGGCCGGGTCCTCTGCCTTTGTGCAGATGGCGGAGGAGAGCTGGCAGGTCCTGTCCGGGGGTGGGGTCCCATTACAACTGTCCGCCTTCCACCCCAGGGAGCCCTCCCTGCCCCGCCCTGCCCTGCCCAGACAGGCTCAGTCCTTGCCTTCAGGGCCCAGGACCACACACACACACACACACACACACACACACACACACACACACACAAACACTTAAATGCACACACACCCCTTCGGCATGGGAGCCCTGGCATGCCCCGCCAACTGGTGCGGCCTTGGCCGGGCGGCGACCACCAAGACGCGCATCCCAGGGCGCGCAGGGCTCTCTCCTCTCGTGCTCTGGCCCTCTTGCCCCTATGCCAAACCTCTGCGTCCCGCCTTGGGCCGGGGTCTAGGAGGATGGCACTAAGGCGGCCTGAGAGGGCCAGGAGCCCGGCACCAGGTGGAGAATGACCCAGGGGAAGGTTGCCTTGTCCACGCCCCTCCCCGCCGGCCCCGGGAAGGTGGGGGTGTGGATACTCACAGGGGTGCGGGTTGGTAATGGAGGAGAACCAGATGGCGCACGGGGAGGCGGCTGCGCAACTAGCACAGCCACAGTCCCCCGCGGCAGTGTCTGGTGGACACCTGGATCCCATCCGACCCTACCAGCCTGGCCCCTGAAGCCCCGGTCCGGGTTCCAGGTCCCCGTGCCCCAGCGGACACGCCCTGCTCCCCACAGCCGCTCCCTCTTCGGTGCCTTCAGACCTCCTGCACACCACACGGGTGGCGGAAAGGACAGAGGGTTAGGGGAAGTGGCAGCCTCGCGTGCCCCGTCCAGGCCTTGCACAAGCACCAGAGATACTTGTGCCAGGGAGCCAGCCCGGCCAGGGCCCAGGAGGCCCGGGCTTCCTGCCTCTCCTCACCAAATAACTCCACCTGGTCCTGGGCGCTTCCGGGAAAGGACAAAGGGACACAACAGAGGCGGACCTGCTTCCTGACCCCGGAAGCAAGTCTTCTCCCACCCAGATGGGATCCCAATTCCGGTGTGCCCTAAATCCTGGCCCTAAATCGCCTCCCTCTCCCAGCCGCTCAGCCCAGATTCCCCGTGGAGGCCCAGGCAGACCCCTCTGCAGTGACCCAACCCCCCCAGTTTCTTGGGGCTCAGGGGGCGGAGAGGGCGTGCTCGCCCAGGCAGAACCCTCAAACCTTTCCTCACGCACCAACCCCACACCAAACCCACTCCCACCGGGACAGGGGAAGGGCCCAGCTGCAGGGGCTTCCCAAAACCTAGTGCTGCTGCTCAGCTGCTCAGCTGGCCGGGCAGCAAGAGCAGCCTCCAGGGACCCCCTTTCCTCACACCAAAGCAACAAATCCGGGTGCCAGGACCCAGGGGACAAAGCCCAGGGGGGATACCCAAAGGGCCATTCCTTCTCATTTTGGACCCCACTGCTGGTCTCTGTACATGGGGTCACTCAAGTTAGGGGGCTCTCTCTGGCCGCACAACTCTTTTCTCCACCCGAAGCCCAGTCTCACCCTGGCACTCCGACTGTTGCTGCCACTGGCACTTGATCTCTTTCGCTTACAGGTACCCACACAGTGTTGGAGGGAGGGGTGCCTGCAAAGAGAGCCAGGCCTCTAAGGAGCCCTCCATGGGAAGAGAGGAACAACCCCTTCAGTCCTTCAGTTTCACATACCCCACCCCTGCCATTCTTGCAGGATCCCTCCCTCCCTCTCTCCCTCCCTCCCTCGCCCTCTCTCTCTCTCTCTATCCCTCCCTCCCTCCCTCTCTATCTCTCTCTCTGTCTCTCTCTGTCTCTCTGTCTCTCTGTCTCTCTCTCTCTCTCTCTCTCTCTCTCTCTCTCTCACACACACACACACACACACACAAACACACACACATACACACACAGAGACATACACAAATACCTGCACTCCATGAAAGCATTCAAGCGCCCAGGGCAATGCAGGTCTAATGCTGTCCCCTTTCCTTTCCATTTCTAGGCTGCATTGAGCTGCCGTCCCATGCAGGTTCCCAGTGACTGTCCATTCTGTGACTGGATTTCTCTGCACATCAAGCTGTGGACATCTCTTCTTGGGAAAGGCTGAGATCAAGGGACACTCTGGGCTGTTGCTCTGGCAGCCCACACCCCATCCCCTCCTGATTCTCCAAAGCCCAGCCCATTGCCTCCTGCACACTCTCTGGCTGGTCCGCAGCATCTTCTTGCTAGGTTCTATTTCCAACTGGGCGCTCAAGCCATCAAGCAGCTCACACCCCAGTGGTCTGTGTAAGGGGGGTGGGATTCCGTGCCCTTTGCCAGACAATAGCAGCTGCCCAAGGTCACTTGGCTGCCTGCCTAGGAACCACCAGCTCCCACTCCCAGGGGGTGGGGGGGTCCTGAGTTCTGGCCTGACTTGGCTTTTACTCTCACTCCCCCTCAGCTCACCCCAGGCAGGGTGATAGCAACAGGTAGGTGCTTTGGGTACCTTCCCGAGGTGAAGAGCAGAACCTGGCGTGAGCTGGCTCTTCCAGGAGGACCACTGAGTCCTGCTGCGGCTCCAACCCTATTCCTTAAAGTTCACGAAAGGTGAGGCTGGTGGCATGTGGGCGGGATGGACACATCCCACTCTTCAGCCCCAAGGGAAAACAGAACACAGGCCACCGCCACCGCCACCAGGGCACCATGTCACTTAACCAAGCTGGGATGGACATTTCCCTCCCTTGTCCATCCATGCATTCCTCACCAATAGACAGAGAAAGAGAGGAACAGAGACAGGGGTCAGCGTGGGGGACAGAAATGAAGGCGGGGAGGTGGTGAAAGACAGACAGAGACAGAGACAGAGACCCAGGCAGAGGCAGCGATTGATTGCCTGTGGCTGGAGAGATGGAGGAGAGTGAGGGAGGAGAGGAGAGAGGTGGCAGGGCATCATGGAAAGGAAAGAAGATGAAAGAGAGAGGTAGAGGCAGACAGAAAGTGAGAAAGATGGAGAGGGGCAGACGTGGGGTGGGGCATGTGGCCAGTGGCTCGGGGCCCTGGTCCAGTTGTGGAGAGGGATGGAGCCTGGCGATCTCAGGGAGGATGCCAGGGTGATCGCTGAGCAACACATCCATGGCTCTGGACATTTCGCCTTTCCCAAGAGGCAAGTCCATGATGATCCAGGTGGGAAGGCTGGGTGGCAGGGAAGCCTGCCTGTGTGTTGTCAAGAATCTCGGGCGCTGAGGCGCTGGAGGAGTGCCCTGTGGTTGAAAGTGCAGGAGCGGTGGGGGTGTGGCAGGGGCTGCAGCGGCTGCGGCGGCGTCAGGGGCCAGGGATAGGGGTGTGGTATGTGGGGGCACGAGTGGTGGGTGGCATGGGTGAGGCGACCTGAGAGCAGGAACCCCTGCGGGCAGCCAGCGAAGAATGGGCCTTCCCAGGACTGGTGCCTGGCGTTGGCGGGCAGCAGCAGGCAGGACAGCTCCTGGGGAGCGCGGGGGAGTTGGGGGCCAAGATGCAAGGGTTGGCAGTGGAAGAGGTGGGCGGTCTGGAGAGGCTCTGCCTGCTCTGGGCTCAGAAGGCAGGATGAGGCTTGCAGGGGCTTGCGTGTGCGCAAAAGCGTGGGCACTTCCTTAGAGCCGCGGAATCGAACCAGCGACCTAAGGATGTCCACAGCTGTCTGTTCAGTCTACAGTCCTCCGCTCTACCAGCTTAGCTATCGAAGGTGCACACTGGCGGCCGGGTCCTCTGCCTTTATGCAGATTGCGGAGGAGAGCTGGCAGGTCCTGTCCGGGGGTGGGGTCCCATTACAACTGTCAGCCTTCCACCCCAGGGAGCCCTCCCTGCCCCGCCCTGCCCTGCCCAGACAGGCTCAGTCCTTGCCTTCAGGGCCCAGGACCCACACACACACACACACACACACACACCACACACACACACCCAAACACTTAAATGCACACACACCCCTTCGGCATGGGAGCCCCTGGTATCCAGCGGAAGCCTGGCATGCCCCGCCAACTGGTGCGGCCTTGGCCGGGCGGCGACCACCAAGACGCGCATCCCAGGGCGCGCAGGGCTCTCTCCTCTCGTGCTCTGGCCCTCTTGCCCCTATGCCAAACCTCTGCGTCCCGCCTTGGGCCGGGGTCTAGGAGGATGGCACTAAGGCGGCCTGAGAGGGCCAGGAGCCCGGCACCAGGTGGAGAATGACCCAGGGGAAGGTTGCCTTGTCCACGCCCCTCCCCGCCGGCCCCGGGAAGGTGGGGGTGTGGATACTCACAGGGGTGCGGGTTGGTAATGGAGGAGAACCAGATGGCGCACGGGGAGGCGGCTGCGCAACTAGCACAGCCACAGTCCCCCGCGGCAGTGTCTGGTGGACACCTGGATCCCATCCGACCCTACCAGCCTGGCCCCTGAAGCCCCGGTCCGGGTTCCAGGTCCCCGTGCCCCAGCGGACACGCCCTGCTCCCCACAGCCGCTCCCTCTTCGGTGCCTTCAGACCTCCTGCACACCACACGGGTGGCGGAAAGGACAGAGGGTTAGGGGAAGTGGCAGCCTCGCGTGCCCCGTCCAGGCCTTGCACAAGCACCAGAGATACTTGTGCCAGGGAGCCAGCCCGGCCAGGGCCCAGGAGGCCCGGGCTTCCTGCCTCTCCTCACCAAATAACTCCACCTGGTCCTGGGCGCTTCCGGGAAAGGACAAAGGGACACAACAGAGGCGGACCTGCTTCCTGACCCCGGAAGCAAGTCTTCTCCCACCCAGATGGGATCCCAATTCCGGTGTGCCCTAAATCCTGGCCCTAAATCGCCTCCCTCTCCCAGCCGCTCAGCCAGATTCCCGTGGAGGCCCAGGCAGACCCCTCTGCAGTGACCCAACCCCCCCAGTTTCTTGGGGCTCAGGGGGCGGAGAGGGCGTGCTCGCCCAGGCAGAACCCTCAAACCTTTCCTCACGCACCAACCCCACACCAAACCCACTCCCACCGGGACAGGGGAAGGGCCCAGCTGCAGGGCTTCCCAAAACCTAGTGCTGCTGCTCAGCTGCTCAGCTGGCCGGGCAGCAAGAGCAGCCTCCAGGGACCCCCTTTCCTCACACCAAAGCAACAAATCCGGGTGCCAGGACCCAGGGGACAAAGCCCAGGGGGGATACCCAAAGGGCCATTCCTTCTCATTTTGGACCCCACTGCTGGTCTCTGTACATGGGGTCACTCAAGTTAGGGGGCTCTCCCTGGCCGCACAACTCTTTTCTCCACCCGAAGCCCAGTCTCACCCTGGCACTCCGACTGTTGCTGCCACTGGCACTTGATCTCTTTCGCTTACAGGTACCCACACAGTGTTGGAGGGAGGGGTGCCTGCAAAGAGAGCCAGGCCTCTAAGGAGCCCTCCATGGGAAGAGAGGAACAACCCCTTCAGTCCTTCAGTTTCACATACCCCACCCCTGCCATTCTTGCAGGATCCCTCCCTCCCTCTCTCCTCCCTCCCTCGCCCTCTCTCTCTCTCTCTATCCCTCCCTCCCTCCCTCTCTATCTCTCTCTCTGTCTCTCTCTGTCTCTCTGTCTCTCTGTCTCTCTCTCTCTCTCTCTCTCTCTCTCTCTCACACACACACACACACACACACAAACGCACACACATACACACACAGAGACATACACAAATACCTGCACTCCATGAAAGCATTCAAGCGCCCAGGGCAATGCAGGTCTAATGCTGTCCCCTTTCCTTTCCATTTCTAGGCTGCATTGAGCTGCCCTCCCATGCAGGTTCCAGTGACTGTCCATTCTGTGACTGGATTTCTCTGCACATCAAGCTGTGGACATCTCTTCTTGGGAAAGGCTGAGATCAAGGGACACTCTGGGCTGTTGCTCTGGCAGCCCACACCCCATCCCCTCCTGATTCTCCAAAGCCCAGCCCATTGCCTCCTGCACACTCTCTGGCTGGTCCGCAGCATCTTCTTGCTAGGTTCTATTTCCAACTGGGCGCTCAAGCCATCAAGCAGCTCACACCCCAGTGGTCTGTGTAAGGGGGGTGGGATTCCGTGCCCTTTGCCAGACAATAGCAGCTGCCCAAGGTCACTTGGCTGCCTGCCTAGGAACCACCAGCTCCCACTCCCAGGGGGTGGGGGGGTCCTGAGTTCTGGCCTGACTTGGCTTTTACTCTCACTCCCCTCAGCTCACCCCAGGCAGGGTGATAGCAACAGGTAGGTGCTTTGGGTACCTTCCCGAGGTGAAGAGCAGAACCTGGCGTGAGCTGGCTCTTCCAGGAGGACCACTGAGTCCTGCTGCGGCTCCAACCCTATTCCTTAAAGTTCACGAAAGGTGAGGCTGGTGGCATGTGGGCGGGATGGACACATCCCACTCTTCAGCCCCAAGGGAAAACAGAACACAGGCCACCGCCACCGCCACCAGGGCACCATGTCACTTAACCAAGCTGGGATGGACATTTCCCTCCCTTGTCCATCCATGCATTCCTCACCAATAGACAGAGAAAGAGAGGAACAGAGACAGGGGTCAGCGTGGGGGACAGAAATGAAGGCGGGGAGGTGGTGAAAGACAGACAGAGACAGAGACAGAGACCCAGGCAGAGGCAGCGATTGATTGCCTGTGGCTGGAGAGATGGAGGAGAGTGAGGAGGGAGAGGAGAGAGGTGGCAGGGCATCATGGAAAGGAAAGAAGATGAAAGAGAGAGGTAGAGGCAGACAGAAAGTGAGAAAGATGGAGAGGGGCAGACGTGGGGTGGGGGCATGTGGCCAGTGGCTCGGGGCCCTGGTCCAGTTGTGGAGAGGGATGGAGCCTGGCGATCTCAGGGAGGATGCCAGGGTGATCGCTGAGCAACACATCCATGGCTCTGGACATTTCGCCTTTCCCAAGAGGCAAGTCCATGATGATCCAGGTGGGAAGGGCTGGGTGGCAGGGAAGCCTGCCTGTGTTTGTCAAGAATCTCGGGCGCTGAGGCGCTGGAGGAGTGCCCTGTGGTTGAAAGTGCAGGAGCGGTGGGGGTGTGGCAGGGGCTGCAGCGGCTGCGGCGGCGTCAGGGGCCAGGGATAGGGGTGTGGTATGTGGGGGCACGAGTGGTGGGTGGCATGGGTGAGGCGACCTGAGAGCAGGAACCCCTGCGGGCAGCCAGCGAAGAATGGGCCTTCCCAGGACTGGTGCCTGGCGTTGGCGGGCAGCAGCAGGCAGGACAGCTCCTGGGGAGCGCGGGGGAGTTGGGGGCCAAGATGCAAGGGTTGGCAGTGGAAGAGGTGGGCGGTCTGGAGAGGCTCTGCCTGCTCTGGGCTCAGAAGGCAGGATGAGGCTTGCAGGGGCTTGCCTGTGCGCAAAAGCGTGGGGCACTTCCTTAGAGCCGCGGAATCGAACCAGCGACCTAAGGATGTCCACAGCTGTCTGTTCAGTCTACAGTCCTCCGCTCTACCAGCTTAGCTATCGAAGGGTGCACACTGGCGGGCCGGGTCCTCTGCCTTTATGCAGATTGCGGAGGAGAGCTGGCAGGTCCTGTCCGGGGGTGGGGTCCCATTACAACTGTCCGCCTTCCACCCCAGGGAGCCCTCCCTGCCCCGCCCCTGCCCTGCCCAGACAGGCTCAGTCCTTGCCTTCAGGGCCCAGGACCAACACACACACACACACACACACACACACACACACACACACACACACACACACACCAAACACTTAAATGCACACACACCCTTCGGCATGGGAGCCCCTGGTATCCAGCGGAAGCCTGGCATGCCCCGCCAACTGGTGCGGCCTTGGCCGGGCGGCGACCACCAAGACGCGCATCCCAGGGCGCGCAGGGCTCTCTCCTCTCGTGCTCTGGCCCTCTTGCCCCTATGCCAAACCTCTGCGTCCCGCCTTGGGCCGGGGTCTAGGAGGATGGCACTAAGGCGGCCTGAGAGGGCCAGGAGCCCGGCACCAGGTGGAGAATGACCCAGGGGAAGGTTGCCTTGTCCACGCCCCTCCCCGCCGGCCCCGGGAAGGTGGGGGTGTGGATACTCACAGGGGTGCGGGTTGGTAATGGAGGAGAACCAGATGGCGCA